>NC_142092.1:26622020-26922020 GCF_054644295.1 Miniopterus natalensis | reverse complement strand
AATTCATGTTCCTATTTTAAAAACATATTATTCAGGGTTGCTTTTTCCTTTGAACAAAATAGACAGCATATGGAATGATCTCCAGAGTCTACAAAAATGGTGGCTTTAAGCAACTTAATTCCATTTAATTTGCCATATCGAATTCAGTTTTCTTTTGTTTCTTTGCCTCTATAAACCCACCTTAATATTAATGATGTCATTCTTCATTCACTAATCATATAAATTTATGAATACCATACCTGAACTCTGAGAAAATGATATTTATTTTGTCTTAATAATTATGTATGTGTGCTTTTGGGGGACTTGGGAGTGGAGGGGAAGGGCAGAAGGGAGAATGCAAACTGATCCAGAATAATTTTTCTTAATTAATGTATCTGGCAAAAATTAAAGTGCACTTGCCTATACTCATTTCTTCTTTAAAATTAATTTAAGATGAAACTTGACTCATGACAAATAATTCTTCTATAAAATGTCTCAAACTCATAACTCTTGTCAAAATGCTGATACAATTGCTGAATAAACCCACTATGTAACTAGAGAGAAAATAGCGGTACAGGCACACAAAAGCACATTAAATAAGTCGCCATAAAATCGTAGTTTAAGGCAGCGCAGAATTTAAAACTAGAAGCAAAAGGCAGATCCTTTATAAACCCCGATCCCATACATCTTGCTGCTATGTTAGTTGTGTTGCCTGGTGAGGAGGATCATTCTGACAGTTACAACTTGTTAATGTTTCTCTGTAAGAAATGACTAGAAGCACTGTAGGGTATTCTTGTGATGTGCTTGACATTTTAACAGTATTATTTATATAATACTGAAAGAATGGGGACACAGTAAAAGAGTCACATGTTCTTTATTTACCAAAATTGTGCCTCCTCAATTACCTCCACAGTGAGATCAAAGAGATTCCTCATTTGGCTTTGTTCAGAGAGGTAAAATCAATGCATTTCCTAACCATCAGCTGCCTAAAAACCCAACTGGGAAAGAGAGGGTGAGAGAGATCAATTGATTCTATTTATTGACAAGAGGATCAAGAGTTTACTAAGATGGTTATGAATTACATATGAAATAAGTTTGCATTATATGTTTCTTGCATAATATGTAAATATTATAAACACATGTACAATATGTATTACTCACATCATATATAGATAGATCTTGACTGATATATATTAATTAGGAACAAGTGCTCTATTTTAAATATTGGTTGTAAATAACATTGTAAGGCATTTTGCTTTATTTGCTATCTGAGTTTTGTCCTGGAGTTTGCTGCCTAAAGGAAAAATTGAGATACGCATTCCCACTCAAATAACAGTTAAAAAATAGGTAGAGGGGATCAATGGGGGGAGGGGGGACATCTATAATCCTATCAACAATAAATATAAATTTTAAAAAAGGAACAGAAAAAAAAAATAGGTAGAGGACAGTGTCTGTAAAGCTCCTGGATCCTTCCTGCTGTACTCATTTAGGGGCCTTCTTAGTTATCTCTGCTCTCGTTATTATTTTTATTTTTGCCTTTAGAGCTAGGGATCAGTATACATGATGTTGTCTTTAAAGTCTGGCTACAATTCTGGTTCCCTTCTTCATCCGTAACCCATGAAGACAGCTATTTATTTAGGCAGCAAGTGTTGGCTGGGTGCCTACTGTTGGTCCAGGAATGGAGGAGATGCAACTGCAAATATGATGAACAAATTTCCACCCTCATGAACGGACTAAAGATAGACAAGAAAATGGTCAAATAAAATGTAAAATATAACTGGCAGCAGCTATCATGATAGAAAAATAGGTATTTTCTTAACTTTGAATGGCCAATTTGCATATATGCAGTCCTTTGCTGCACTGTTCTGTGGGCTTCACCCAGCCCAGGAATGAATTATTCTAGGGATTTTCTCACAGAAATGGGACTCACACATGTGGCTGATTAATTTCTGAAAAATTTTATTGAAGATGTAAGAAATTTTGTACTTTTTTTTTTTTTGCTTTTAAGTACAAGTCAAAGTATTTTGGATGTTGTGGATTAGAGAAAACCAAGTTTTAAACTATCCAAAGGGGCTAAACTCTACCAGATGCTCTAAAAAGATAATATGGCATTTGAAATTCAGTTGATAGGTTCTGAACCTATTTTCATCTTTAATTTGTATGTCAGGTTTTGGTTTGAAATTAGTGTGCAAAAACAGATGACCAGTAAATAAAGCTCAGAGGAGCGTTGCTGTGTTGCTAGAACACTACCTTCCAGAGGTGCAGGCTTTGATGATCCTATATAAGTGCATTAAAAAATCTATTTTTATTCATTTCTTTATTTTAAATATGTTTTTATTGATTTTAGAGAGAGAGGGAGCAAGAGGGATAGAAAGACAGAAACACTGCTGAGAGAGAAACATCTATTGGCCACCTCCTGCACGCCCCCTAGTGGAGACTGAGCCCACAACCTGGGCATGTGTCCTGATGGGAATTGAACCAGCGACCTCTTGCTTCAGGGGTGGATGCTCAACTGCTGAGCCACACAAGCTGGGCTAAAAATAGATTCATTTTTAAAAATCAGCAAACATGCTAATATATATATTTTTTTCTTTTACAATATAAACTCTCTTAAACACTCATCACTATATGTTTATTACATCTATCAGAGTTTAATGCAGGCGGAAAAATGAGTCCACATTTAAGAGCCCGAACATGCTAGAGGATGCCATTTTCAGAAGGGGTTTCCCTTCTGTGCAGTCACCAACCAAATGACATGGAATAACTAAGTGTAGAGAGAGTTAGATTGTGTCTGTTTAGAGCAGTGTGATAGAGGTGAAGAAGACTAGTAATTGAGTCCCCCGAACCCGCAAAAACCTTTCCACCCTTCTATAACATTCTCTATTTGAATATAACTGCTCTATTGTTCCTAAGAAAAATCGTGTTCCTAGTCAAGAAAGTGAATGCTATATCAATATAAATATTCAGCCATACATAGATTTTGCTGATCTGATCATTAGGAACAAGGAGACTGGTTAGACATGCACTATTTCTGTTTCTTGCTTCCTAAGAGATATGAAGATAATTGCTTTTTGTGCTTTAGTAACATTCTATGCAAAATATTTTATTTGCTGCATTATTTTATAATGACCTACCTATTTCTGTATGAGCCTTCCTGCTAGAGGACAGGGACTCTCTCTTTTTTTTTTTAAAAAAAAAATAGGAACTCATTAGTCAGTGTTTTGTGGAAGGTTGGCCCACAATGTTTACTCAGTAAATGACTGTTTATTGGAAGGTCAGTCCTCTCCACGCTGTACTTTTTCTCTGAAGATTTCCTAAATAGAATTTGCTAGTTAAAGGGCAAAAACTAATCATTAACAAGTTGCCTAAGAAATGAAGTCTTTGGATGGCATCACTCTAATGAATCAGTAATATTTATGTCTCTGGAAAGCTTAGCAAGCCTTTGAAAATTTCAAATTACAGCTGGAAACATGAAAATGATCAGCGGAAGACGGCCACGCCTGCCGGACTGGACAGAGCAGTGACACAGCCCCTCTGCCAGATGCACGCCCGGAGCGTTGGGGGTGAGCAGCGGCCACATCCTCCCGGCGCTCCATTTCAGGCTAAGTCTACATCAGAAGCTGCCGGGGCGCGGGGCTGATAACAAAGCACTATCGCTTTCCAAAGTGACAGAGCACGGTGACATATCAACACCGGGACTTAAACGAAAAGCCCCTTCTAATTTAACTGGGAACCCGCAGAAGCTGTATTCAGTGCAGCACTCTTGTTTTCAATTAAAACTTTCTTGTAGCAAGAGAAAAGTTCGGCATAGGCTTTCCTTTTTTGAGGCAGTTATGGAATTAAGTAGAAAGAACAGTATCATGTAGACTAGAGAGGGCCCTGTAACAGCTAAGTACATATCAGCCCTTTTCATCTACTAATTGCAATGCCTATGGTTCAATGAAAGTTTTATCTACAACTCATGTTGCTAAAAGATCCTTTTCTCTCAATACCACTGTTCTTCCCACTGTTCTTCGAGGAATGTTTTCCTGATACAAACAGTGTACATATCAGCAAATGGGACATAATGTATCAATTACTGAGTATCTGCTATACTTCTAGTACGGGGCTGGGGGGCAGGGGATTCTTAGCTGTGCTATTTCATATCGTTCCTAGAAAGGTATATGATGCAAATATGACTAGTTCATCTTCTGTTTACACAGAAAAAGAAAGTCATGGTCAAAGAAATTAACTTCTGTATATTCACATACCCAATAAATAATAGAGTTAGAATATGAATATACCTTATGTCCCATTAGTCTTGTGTATTAGCTACAAATATTGCTAAAATGTGGGAGTGGAGAATTATGGTAGCATAAACACATTGACATAATTAAACTTTTTTCTTTATTTTTTATATGTTTTTATTGATTTTAAAGAGAGAGAAAGGGAGAGAGAGGAAAATCAATGTGAGAGAGAAACATCAATCGGCTGCCTCCTTATGCCCCCTGCTGGGATCAAGCCGACACCCCAGCATGTGCCCTGACTGGGATCGGAACCTGCGGCATTTTGGTGCATGAGACAACGCTCAGCCAGCTGAGCCACATGGGCCAGGGCAAACTTCTTTTCTTTACTTAATGGCATTTCCAATGTGTACTTTTGTTAAATGGAGTTCTTGACACATACTTAGCCAACAGTCTTTCTTGTCGCTCTAAACCAACCCAGAGCAATTTAGCAAACTGCAAATTTTGGGTAAACATCTGTGGCACATCTTAGAATCTGGTTTTGAAAGCTGCACATGTCTGCTGTTACTTTAAGCATAACTCTCACTGTTAGCTGTAGCGATGTGGTTAGGGTATGTTCAGATATCACCAATGACCTCTGTATGCTGCTTTATGACAAATGTTTCTCTCAAAGCTCAGTGCTAAAAGCCGCTATCACCACTACCACCACCAAGCTTTGCTTTTCTTAAATAACTGGTATTTGAAAACTATATATTCTCATGGATACTGCAAAAAACTCCCATTTCTGCTTCAGCCACTAGTAATCTTAAGGCCAAGTATATTAACCATTTTTGTGACCTTCCAGAATTTGTTTATTATTCTTAACTTTACCTTTAGGTTGATTTTAATAATTAAAAAAAATTCTCTGAGCATCATTCATTTATCCTAATTTATTTTATGTTATGATGCATATTTTTACAACTACCCCTGTGATTTTTAAAAATGATATGAGTTAGAAAAAAACAACTAAACAAAACCAAAAGTTAAACTAAACAGAATTTGGAATGGAGTCATGGGAAGGGTGTGGGCCAGACTTCTAGATGCAGTTTTTACACCATTAGATCATAATCAGAGCATCTTTTGAAGCATTGCCTCATATTTGTTGGTGGTGTTTCAAGTCACTAAACTGCAACATTAGGTTTTCAGATTGCTATCAGTGAAAGACTAGACTACCCTCCTTCAGGGGATAAAACCCTCCTTACTGTTGATATAGAATAACTTTAGTCAAACACATGAGCACAGCACTATCTAAAATTTTGGAAGGAGTATTTCCCTTTAGGGATAAAACAAGTTTCTGTCAATTTGCCTCTGAGACACCATTAAGTACCATATATATAGCTAACGCTACCCCTTTGATGCTCAAAGCACAGTTTTCTTCAAGAAAATACTTCAGTGGATTGGCTCCACAACAAATTCCTATCTTCTTTAAAATGGCAAAAGTCAGTCTGCCATCACTTGATTGATCAAAACTTGGACCAAAGAAGGGCAGCCATATGGCACCAAACTCAAAGACACTATGCTGCAAACTGGAGAATCTGGAACCAGCAGATGCCAAGAAGCAGAATGCACAGTGATGTATGAGTTCATATGGGCAGGCAGGAATAAAATATTGATGCACTTTTAAATTGATATTGATGCATGTATGTCAACGCACAGTTACAGAATCATCCCCATGTCCCAAACAAATGGTCTAAAGAAACACTATAAAAAACGTTGGTTTTAAAAAAAAGAGAGCGTCAACTACAGTTAAAAGTACATTTAAATGCATACTCTTTTTTCTTCTTCTTTTTTTTCTTTTGAAACATGGTAGCCAGACTGGCATCACAGATGTCATATAACTTAATAACTCAAGCACTCAGCAAAGGCTTACTGAATGCTTCCCAGTGCCAGACACTATTCTAGGCTCTGAAGACAGTGCAGCAAGTAAGTCAGCTAAGTTACTGTTACACAGCTTAGGTTCAAGAGCAGGGAGACAGAATTCAAGGCCAATTAATGCACAAGTACTGTGAAGAAAACAATACAGGGTGACGCAGTAAAATAGTGACAGGGAGGGGAAGAAGTCAGTTGAGGCAAAGTACTCTAAGTGACACATTTTTGAGACCTGAACGGGAGGAGTCAGTTATGAGAAGATATGAGGACAGAATGTCCCCTGGAGAATCAGTCCCCAGCAGGTACAAATGCCCTTAAGTGGGAATAAGCTTAGGATGTTTGAATGCTTCTGTGGCTTGAGCGGTGAGTGGAAGGAAGGAGGTGGTAGAAGAAAAGAGGAAAGACGTCTTGACAAGAGGGACGCCTTCTGCTGCAAACCGCTTTTGTCTCCTGCACTCTCTGGTTCGAGCAGAACTTATCTGGGCCTTATGTTTCTCATAGTCATGAGCTGATCTTTGGAGCCCCTCCAGTTCTAAAATATTGTCTTAAAGTACTTTTTTTTCCCTTATTCTTTGATAATGTATTCATATTAACTATTTATGGCATTTAGAAATACACAGTCAGCAACTAAAAGGGTTAAAGCGTCTATCTGTGTTAGTAGTGCATTAAGTTTTTAAAGCGCTGGATAAAAATGTATTTGTAAAATCAGTTCTCCTGAAGTGCTCGTTGCCATTAGCTGGGAGTGCTGTCCATTTCTGGCAACCGTGCTAAACTCTTTTTAGGATTTTAGGGTGCTACTTAATAAACTGCTGCCTTGCTCCGGTGGGTATGAAAAGCATTTCCAGTTAGTGAAACTCTAAGCACATATAGAACATAGAAACCAATCCACATTGAGGAATCTGATATTTAAATCTATGGTTTCCAGCCTTTTCCCAAGAGTTACACCATTCTCATATACATCTTCATTAGTATCATTCCTCAAAATGCAGTGGGTAGTGCCCTCGGGAAGACATGTGCATAACTTGATCTCCTTTTTTAGATGAGATTCATTCTGGGGGAATGTTCCCCCTGTTTATTCTCTTTCCCCAAGAATCTATGATCTAAAGTTAACAATTATACTAAATAAAAATCACTAAGTTAAAACAGTTCCTTATATTCTATTATGGCACAAAGAGCTCTGTTTTTATAACTTTGGCCACTTACTATTTTATCACTAGGCTGGTATCTCTCAGCCAGCATTTTGCAACATGCTGCTGTTACATTATCAGATGAGAGGTGTGTTAGTCACACATCCATATACTTAGCACTTTTATTGTGTTCACACTGAGTGTTGGGCACTGCGCTTGGTGCTGGGAACATGACTCTGAGGTGGAGAGAGATCATTTCTGTCTCGTGGAGCTCATGGCCTTGGGTGTGCGTGTATGTGGAGCTATGGAGAGCTCTACAGGGAGGTCCACAGTCAAGTGCAATAGGCAGTGACAATGTCTACAGTAGAGGAAGCACTGAGTGAAGTGGCACCAAGGAATAGTACCTAATACACACTTAAATGACCAGAGGCCATCCAAAATTTGGGGCACCTAGATAGAATCTGAGCAGATAAAGTAGGACATAAGAGATTCCCAGTTAGAGTATATATTTTTTAAAAAGGGTTGGTGTTAAAAAAAAAGAAAAAAAAGGAATATTGGCTTATTTGTATTATATTATATTTATATATTATATTATATTATTATATTATATATTATTTTATTTTTTTAGCTGCTTTTATAGGTCTGGTGAAAGGAAGTTGAATAAAGTCACTCGTATTCACTTCTGTTTCCTCTGTGTCATCAGTAGACAAGATTATTCACTTAGCTTAATGGGGGGAAATCTGTAGGCTCCTGGAGTATTAAGAATAGTGAAAAAGTATGAAATACAAGTAGTAAGCAGTGGTTCCACTTAGGGGTTAGATGAAAAAAGTTGTGGAAGATTCATGATCCCATCTGAACCATAAAAAGAAATGGATAGTCTACAAAAATCATAACTTTCATTGTTTTAACTCCTCAGATAGCTAAAAAAACTAAATAAGAAAATAAAAATATCTTTCCGGGAGAGAAGATACCTACAATTGCTTCAATTCCTTGCTGAGTGGCAGGTGGACCTATTGCCATAGGTCTCCAGGAAGAAGGAAGATGTTGCCATGGTGTCCAGAGTGAAGCAACCTTCCTAGGCGCTGCCTGATGGCTTCACTTTGGGCAAGGCACAGTTAGAAGCGTTGTGCCAGCAGAGCCATGAAAAGTGCTTGCACGTGGGGCTGATCCTTTGGAACGTTTCCTGTTAAAGCCTATCTGCCATGATATTAGAAAGTCCCGGTATGCTAGATGGAGAGATCAGATTGAGAGGCCCGGGAACACGACACCCCATGTCACTATAAAAGCTTGTGGAGAGAAACGGACACACACAGTTTGCATTTGTCCAAAGGCCTTAAACAGGAGAGAGGCTGTCTTGGAAGTTCCCACCTACAGCAATTTCTGGCTGAATTCAAACAGATACCTGAGTGATCTCAGCCATCGAGTGGAGCAGAAGCGCCTTGCTAACCAGAGTCCCCATGAACACTGATGTTTAGGCCATTGTTTTGCGGTCGTGTGTTACACAGCCACAGGTAACTGATACACTAGTTGAACACATGACAGGCATATGAATTAAAATGACAGGGAAGTTAGCTACAGACTAATTCTGAATTCCAAGGCTTTCCCCAGAGGCATTCACCTCATTCCTGAGAATGGAAGCTGATGGCTGAAGGCCGGGCAGGAGAGCTGAGGGAGTCCCCTGAGGCACATGGCGTGTTTCCAAATATAAGTCAACAGCAATAAGAATCATGATGTCTCTGAGCTTTGATTGAGTGTAACTCAGGGGCTAGCTGAGGCAGGGTGGTGCCTAAGTTTCTAAAACAGAAGAAAATAGAAGAATAAGAGTAAAGTAAGCAAATAATATAGATAATAGCAGAGGGTCCACAAAGTAGAAAAGAATCACAGGAGCAGAGAAAATTAGCGAAGCTAAAGTTGGTTCTTTGAAAAGACCAATAAAATGGATAAAGTCTGAGTTATCATAATCAGGAAAAAGGAGACAGTAAAAGAGAAAGAATGGGAAAAAGAGACAAATACAATGTGTACCAGAAGTTGGATATCTCAAATGAAATGAACAGATTTCTTCAAAAATAAGCTTTGACTCCTGTCTCACTTCAGAATGCCAAAAATTAATTTGAGGGAGATCATAGACTTAAATGTAAAAGCTAGAAATTTACAGGAGGGTATCTGCAAACCTTGGATTAGACAATGTTTCTCATGCAGAACACAAAAAGTTTTTACCCTCGACACAAGAGTATTAGCCCTAAAAAATAATGTTAAATGGAAATATTAAAGTGAAGCTCACTAACATTAAAATTGCCTGTTTCTCACAATACATCATTAAGAAAGTGAATAAGCCCAACTACAGAGTGGGAGAATCTAGCAGTACTTGCAAAAATGTCAGCAAGTTATTTGTATATATTATGTATGTAAGTCTCATATATATTATGTATATAAGTCTTTTGCACCAGACAAAATACTTACATACATAATATATAAAAACTGACAGCTCAACACTAGCAACAACCCAATTAAATATGGACAAAAGACTTGAATATAGATGTCATCTAAGAAGACATATATGAACAGTCGTCAGTAATATGAAATGGTACGCAATATCATTTACTCTTAGAGAGATCTAAGCTAAGTCACGAGATGCCACGTCTATGCAACACTAGAATGCATAAAATCAACAAGTAGAGACAATTCCAAATGTTAGCAAGAATGTAAAGCAACTGGGACTCTTCTAAAGTGTTAAGGGTTGCACTGGTAAAAATATAAAATTGTAGCACTATTTTGAAGAACTCTTAGGTATTTTATTACAAAGCTAAACCTAAACCAACCCTAAAAGGCACTAATTCCACTAATAGGTTTTTATCCAAAATACAAGAAAACATATAAGTCCACAAAAAGATTTGTATGAGAATATTCATAGCCATGAAAAACAATGCAACTATCTATAAGAAAAGAAATAAATTGTGAAATATTCATACTGTGAAAAATCACCCAACAATAAAAAGGAATGGGACTCCTGATAAACACATTAATGAAATTCAAAACCATTAAATTGAGGAAAACAATTCATATACAAAATTATGCACATTTTAAGATTCCATTTACATGAATTTTAGGAACAGGTGAAACTAATTATGAGAATAGAAATAAAATGTTCGCTACTGGTAGGTGCTGGAGTTTCAAAATTGACTGGAAATTTGTACAAAACAACTTTCTAGAGGGATGTAATGTTCTATATCTTATTTCAGGTAGTAATTTCAAGAACATATACAATTACCAAATTCATTGATTTTAATATCTTTATATTATATCAATTACATAATATATAACATAAATTTTATTTTATTTTATACAAATTATGTCATAATAAAGATGAGATATGTCCTTTAAAATTTAATTGACAAAGGATTTAGCTGTTATTCCAAACTAGAGTATATTTAAGGCTCTACTTTGGTGATGGATAAAGGAGATACAAATAACTTGCTGAAATTTTTGCAAGTCTCAGAGCTTATATTATGCCACTGATAGGACCAAGATAAAGGCCATTGATCCTGAATATACAGGAAACTAAGAAAAAAAAGATGAGTTGGAGAATAAATGAGCGTTGGTCCTGAGCTGCTTCTCTGTAATCTGGTCCCTACCAGTGTTGTACACTTGGTTTTTCTCAAGGTTTAATTACTTTAAAACATAAAAGTAGTTATTATAGTGAAATCAGAAGAATATCTATTTATTTTTCAAATAATTTGTACTTATTAAATGTGTATTATTAGAAGCTACCATTTTCCAGAGCTCTTAAAGTTTGCTTTGAGTTCAAATATTATCAAGCAACTGTCAGATTAGAACTTCTACCTTCAATTTTGTGAACTATTCCAAGTTTCATGAAACTGGACTTAATCTGTTCTCTTGTAGGAAGTACATCAAAGCTACCGTCTGTATCTCTGTGATATGCATCAAAATACCCTTGGTATGAATTAAGCTTGTGAATAAATGGCAAGCATTTACAAAGCCTATTTAATACCAAACTAATACCAAACCAGGGATGTGGGAGAAACGGGTATCACATTTGACAAAATTCATCAAATTGTGCAGTTATATAAAGATTTCACTGAATGCAAATTATTCTTAAACTTAAAAAAGCATATGAAAAATAATATTCATATAATATTCATATAATATTCAAATAATATTCATATAATTAATATGGAAAACCCCCAAAATGTATAGGAAGATGATATCCTGAATCTTGGATTTTTCTCTACACCTCTAGCTCTCATCTTCTCATTTCAACTGTAACTTTTTTTTTTTCAATTAAATTTATTGGGGTGACATCGGCTAATAAAATTATATAGGTTTTAAGTATGCAGTTCTATAATACATCACCTGTAAACTGCATTGTGTGTTCACCACCCAAAGTCAAATCTCTGTCACCATATATTTGAGCCGCTTTGCGCTTTACTACGTCCCCCCACCCCTTTCCCTCTGAAACCACCACACTGTTGTCTGTGTCCATGGCATCTTCATCTTTCTCCTAAAGAAGGTGCTATCGTTTCAGGAAAAAGAAAATGATATGGTTTGAGACAGTATCTCTTCTTTTAATTATAATAGGAAAAGGATTCTAAATTTAGTGAATTTCTAGACTGTCTTAAAAATGACTCACTTTAGGATTTCAGATAAGATGGTGAATTTCATGATGTTTTTGAGTAACTCTTTTCAACTCACTCACACTCAGTAGGCCCATCTTCCTTCCCCAGTACATGGAGAGCTACACAGCAGAAGGGGACAGTAGAGGAAGTAAGTGGCAATGTCCCCAGGCAGTATCAGTTTGGGCAAAACATGCACAGTGTTAGCCTTCGGAATGCCTATAGTCACATGCTCAGAACTGTAAATTATCACCGAATAGTCTCAAGTTAGCATTCTTTATATACCTAATCTGGTGGTATTTCAAGTAGCTGGGGCGAGGTGGAGGCCATCATTTCTAATGATAATCAACCTGACCCTGAATAAACTTTATAAAATTGTACTGGGAGAAGTATTAAATGCTTAATTGCAAAATTTTATAAAGCTGACCAATTGAGGTCTAAACCTTACAACCTTTAGAAATAGGTATTTAAAGTAAAGATCTCTAATTAATCAATAAAACTAAAATAGTTCTAGTTTTCTACTGGTGGTATTAGGTCACATTGCTTATATTTAACCTTCCATCAATACATGTGCTTTCTTACATACATGATAGCACATAAGTGAATGGTACTGGAATAGATATAATTTTGTATCTAAGGTATTAACATAAATATAACTAAAACCTAAGTTGAATGGTGATGTATTAAATTTTTTTACAAATACATATCAGGCCAGCAAATTCATTCTGCATCCACCTATTAGAGCTCTGAAGCAAGTTTCTATGAAACTAGGTATGAATTCAGGGAACAGAGGCTGAGGGTATTACATTCATGTTTGACCCTATGCAGTTCTCACCGTATCCTCTGCCCTCCTTCCATTAGCCTTCTTTAATTCAGTTGTATCCCCATTTTACTGGTCAATGAGCACCTAGAGTCCTAGGACACGCCTAGTGATAAAATGCTGACCATGCAGCCCCCCAACCAAGTCTCAGCAGTATGGACCAGAGTTAGGCACGACGGTCCAAGCCAATTTATATGTCTGCCAGTGGTCTGTAAGTTGGGGTGTTGCTAGATGGTGATCCTAAGTGAAAGAGTGACTAAGTGGAACAACGAGATCATCTTGCAGGGAGTTGGAATTCAAGACATGCACCAAGAGGCAGAGACGGGGCAGGGGCAGGAAGTGAAAAAAAAAAAAGATCTATTTATATCTATCTATTTATCTATCTATCATCTATATCTATCAAGAGAGAAGGAAGCAACTGAAGCATGAGGGAAAAGAAGAAACATAGAAATCAAAAAGATGCCTAAGCCTAACTGCTCATCACCGTCGCCTGGAAGGCTTGCTAAGTGTGTGGGTCTGATTCCCCGCTTCAGAATCTTCTCTACGTTTCACAATCATCAATATTCAGAATCATCTACTCTTGATATAAGACAAGTATAAATATCTCATATTTACAAATAAACTACAGCTCGGAGAGATTACATGATCTGCCCAGTCTGCCTGACTCCAAAACCCAGGCCACCTCCACTGTTCCATGGAGCTTCTAAAACAAAACAAAACCGAAGATGAACAGGAAGCAGGGGGCACAGCAGAAAGAGGAAAGGTGTTTTCATTCGAAGTCAAAGAGTCATTTTGGCATTTGTGGGAAAATTTCATTATCCTTTGTCATTTTCCAAGTTTAGTTATATCTCAAAACATTAACTAAAATCTCCAAATCTCTGAACTTTCGTTACTTCAAACAAGGGTAGTTTTTTCATCAAGTCCTCAGAAATACTGAGTATCAAATAAGTATACTTAGTTGTATTTTATAATTTAATTCTGCTTATTGAGTGCTGATTTGTAGCAGAACTTCTTTAATTAACGTTCAAATCCTTCCTTCTCTGTCGTGAACCTACCGCAAGCTTGCTCTAGACCTAAGAGCACTCCGAGATTTATCTACTCGTTTTCAGCTTTGCTCCCTGAGCTCAAGGTTAGTGCTTGAGAAGGCTCTAGAGATTCCTGCATTTTTATGAAGCAGGATTTTATGTGACATGAATTATTTTCAAAGGTGAATGCTTCATTCGGCAGTTTGCTTCACTTCCTAATACAATTGAAAAGTCATCTGCTGACGGTAAAGCGGCGGCAGGTGCGCTTTGGTGTTGACAGCTGCAGTTCTGACATGGATCACAGAGAAGCTCCGCTGGCAGCGCAGGAACATCTGGAGCATTTGGTCCGATTTCAAAAGCCAATTTGGGTGGACTGTCTTCCTCCATCTCAGAAAATAAAAGAAGTTCTGAACACTGGGGTCAAATTTGCATTGCGGTATACAACAATTTATTAGATTTCTTCTTTATTAAATATGAATGGGAAGGTCACAGAGTGTACCGACACTTCCAATGTCTGGGAAAATGGTTTTTAAAATAGATCATTGCAACTCTGCTTTTCTTAGGATTTCCTTTGATAATCTGAAAGCAACTGATTGGTAGAAAAAGAACTAATATTAAATCCCTAGAAGTTTGTTTCTGAGAAATTATTATACTAATTTGTACATAGAAAATATTTAATACTTATTGGATGAGTAAATGAATTAGGTTTTATTATTATTTTCTATTTTCTTAAGAATAACATCCATTGCTGACTAACACTTATTAAATACCATTCTGCAATATTGTACAAAGCAGCTAATGTAACATTTTTCAGAAATGTTCTGTCATGTAGTATCAAATGACATCATTCAATTTAAAAGATGAGGCAGCTCAGACTCAAAAAATTAGGACAATTGCCCAAGTCCCATACGTAGGAAGTGAAAAACAGATTCTTTCCCAGGTTGGGGTTACAAAGATCATGCTCCTTCATTGCATTTTAGTGCTTCTAAATTACATTATGAATATACTGAACTTGTATAATTTGTGCAGTTAATAAGGAGAGAATGTAATTTTTCTTTGCTAGCAAAGAAGTCCAGATATGCCAGACCATTTTGTGGGCAGTAAGGACCTTCCTACCAAAAAAATTCGGGTTGTGATGCTGTGAGCCACTAGTGCCTGGAGATTTTAGAAAAGTGAGTTTTCGGGAGCTTAATGTGTTTCAAAATTTAATGATTACATCTAGACTAAAAAAAATAAATAATGCTCATAACTTCTCAACATCAATCATCTAATTGATGATTATTGGGCCCTCTGGGTGTGAGGAAGGAAACAGCTCCAGGCACATATTTCCAAGAACAGAGCTTATGTAGGGAGTTTTGGCTGCTGTTGATTCTGTGGCTTTCTAAGGGAGTAAACTAGATGGGAACACGGTATCTGAGGATTAATGCCACTTTTGAACATTTGATTATAAAGTAGAAAAGCAAAATTTAAGCTTCACCTTCCACTTTTTCATATTACAGTATTTCAAAGGAAAGTGGGCAAGAATTCAAAAATATTAATTGCAAACTCCATCAATGTGCTCATGTGGGTGTATGAAATGCGGGAAACACTACCAAGCCATTTATCTTCAATGCTGTGCCAGTAAGAATGTGGCTTCCTCTCATCCCCATGCCAGAGAATGTCCATTCAAATGATATTTGAGCACTTTATGGATGAGTGTGTGACTAATGAGTAGAGACTAATATATTCTCCTGCCCCAACATTATTAAAACCAGAGAATTTATTTACTAGTACACACTGTGACACATGGCTGTGTTTTAATTTTTTTTTCTTTGATCTGACTCAATATTTTTTTTTAGATTACACTGGCAACTATTTAGAAAAAAATCCTGACATGATTTTTAAGGAGGGGCGAATGTCAAGCAAAAATAGCGTAGGGTTACATATCTTGAAAGAAATGTGTTCTGGTACCACCCAAGAGAAAATGAACACTCACACCCACTCTGGCACCTGAACATGTTGGTCGATGTTTGGCACCTGAAGAAATTACCCATGAAATGAACACTTGGAGCTTGACTCATTAGAATTCAGCTCTAGTGTCTACAAATGAATAAGAATCTCTACACAGATACTGAGAAATAGAGATAAAAAGAATTGCAGAGGAAACGACAACACTTCTTAACTATGCAAAGAACTTAGATTTAATGGAATTTGTTCCATAACACACAGAGTATGAAGGAATGATTATAGTGTAACAAGGTCATCAAACCCAAGCTGAGGAAAACTAAGTATATTCAATTATTCCATAAAATAAAATCAATTAGAAAAAATATAAATTTTAACTGAATTTTCTTGCTCATAGCTTAACATATTCTCTATTATATGTTTTATTTTATAGCTATAACCTAGTTTAACATGGTTTGGAATTTTTAGTATTTATATATACAGAGGAAAATAATATACTCAGAAAATTTAGACTCAGTTGCAAATTAGGTTTTGTTTGAAGACAGTATATAATGTGACATATTTCACAGTTCTGAGTGTGAGTTTTTAGAAGACATATGTAATACTCCCAATACATATTGTGTTCATTTTCTGTAGACTATTCAATATATGGCATTACTAATTTCTTATGCTTCTAGAACAATTTCTAATATAATAAAACAATTAGGGCATATATATGGGTATATTCTATGCATTGTTTACCTGTGTCAACCTATGTTTCCCCATACTCATTGACCCAGTTCACCTTCTAGGCAACATCACACATTACTGATTAGGTTCACTAGGATGAGGGAGAAAGTTGGTGGTTATAGACCTGGGCAACCCCAAAGACTGATTTCTGAATTGGGCTTCATTGTACTCTAATCTCATCAGCTCTGCTGACATACGCATACGCACGCACACCATTACACAATATTTCATATAGTATTTGCAACTACAGCTCGACATCACTAGGATGAAAAGCATCTTTTACCAACTGATTTCTTCCCTGGTGCTTTCTATTTTAGAAACAGGTTAAATTCAATATCATGTAGCACTAGTATATATAAGAAACTATGTTTTGTAGGGGTTTTTAAAATATATCTTTATTGATTTAAGAGAGAGGAAGGGAGAGGCAGAGAGAGAGAGAGAAACATCAATGATGAGACAGTCATTGATCGGCTGCCTCCTGCACACCCCTGACTGGGGATCGAGCCCACAAGCCCAGCATGGGCCCTGACCGGGGATCAAATCTCCATCTCCTGGATCCTAGGTCCATGCTCAACCACCGAGCCACGCCTGGCCGGGCTGTTTTATAGGTTTTTAGGTTACACTATATATCCCAAATCCATGTATTCTCACTTATGCTGATGAAAGAAAACATTAGCTACAGAATGGCATTCTATTACATTATATGAGAAAAGAATAAATGTGAATCTAATTGCCTTACAATAGATAACATTAATATTATTTAATAAAAGTAGTAATATTAAAAGTAAATGTGAAAAACTAAAAAATGTTTGCAAAGTTTTAAAGATTTTCTGCCCCTGAAAGTTCACACGTTGAAAAATAAATAGAACTTCTGCCTCCTTTACATTTGGTTTTTGAATACTGGCTCATTTTCTTCCATAGCCTATACCTGTTATTACCCATAACCACTGTGAGTAGATTGTAAACTCCTGGAGGGCTAGATTGTGTTTCACTTTTGGGATCTAACTTGCCCCTAGTTTTCTTGCCTAGTGCTTTGCAACATTATAAATAAACATTTTTTTTTTTTAGTTGAGATAAAATTGGTATGGAACATATGTAAATTTCAGGTATGCAAAATTTTAATTTGACATCTGTCAGTTTGCATTTACACTACAAAGTGATTACCACCAAGTGTAGTTACCATATACCACCATACACCCATTTCATCACCTCCAACCCTCTTCCCCTCTGGTAACCACTGATCCGTTCTTTGTTATCTATGAGTTTGTTTTTGTTTATTGGATTTCTTGTTTTTGATTTTTTAAATTTACATATGAGTGAAATCATACGGTACGTGTTTTTGTCCATCTGACTTTTTCACTTAGCATAATACCCTCAAAGTCTATCCATGTTGTCACAAATGGCAAGATTTAATTCTTTTTTATGGCTGAATAGAGTAGTATTCCATTGTGTGTGTGTGTGCATGTGTGTGTGTGTGTGTGTGTGTGCACATGTATCTTCAGTAAATACCCAGAAGTGGAATAGATGGTTCATATGGTCATTCTATTTGTAATTTTTTGAGGAATCTTCATATTGTTTTCCATGGTGGCTGTACCAATTTACATTCCCACCAACAGTATACAAGGGTTTCCCTCAAGGAAGTGGAGAAAAGGAAACCCTTGTGCACTGTTGGTGGGAAGCAAAATTGGTACAGTCAATACAGAAGACAATATAAAAAATTAAAAATTAAACTACCATAAGACCCAGCAATCCACTTCTGGGATATATCTAAAGGAAATGAAATCAGCATCTTGAGTAGATTTATATACTTCCATGTTTACTGCAGCATTATTTACAATAACCAAGATATGGAAACAACCTATCTTTCAATGAAAAAATGGGTAAAGAAAATGTGATACAGACACACACACACACACACAAATATTATTCAGCCATAACAAAGAAGGAAATCTGCTGTTTGCAACAACAAGGCTAAAACTTGAGGGCATTATGCTAAGTGAAATAAATCAGAAAGAGAAAAACAAACATAATGATCTTACATGTGGATTCTTATATGTGGATTCTAAAACAAACAAACAAACAAAAACAAAAACAAAAACAAGCTCATAGATGCAGACAATAGTTTAGTGGTTGTCACAGATAAGGCCTAGGGGAGAGTAAAATGGGTAAAGGTGGCCAAAAGGTACAAACTTCTAGTTATAAAATAAATAAGTTATGGGAATGTAAGGTACAGCATAGTGACTATAGTTAATAATACTGTATTGCATATTTGAACATTGCTGATAGTAGATCTTTAAAGTTCTCATCACACTCGCACAACAAAAAATGTTTTACAACTATGTTTGGTGATGATGTTAACTACATTTACTATGGTAATCACTTCAGTATACACATATATCAAATTATTCACCTGAAATTAATGTGTCAATTATATCTCAATTAAAACAGAACATGCTTAATACAAACTTAAATGACTGACATCCAGTTTACACATTGCCTATATCTCCTGTCTCCTGTTTCCTATTAACTACCTCAATCTTATATAATCTCATAAAAAATTAAGAAAGATACAGATAATAATACTCAGCCCGGCCAGTATTGCTTAGTAGTTGAGCACTGACCCAGGAACCAAGAGGTCACTGGTTTGATTCCTGGTCAGGGCACAGGCCTGGGCTGTGGGCTTGGTCCCCAGTCGGGGGCGTGCAGGAGGCAGATGATAGATGGTGTTTCTCTCTCACTGATGTTTCTCTCTCTCTACCCCTTTCCCTTCCTCTCACTCTAAAAATCAATAAAAACATATTTAAAAATACATATGATACTCAAATATTTATTAAAATTTATTTGGAGATAGTTTCATAAATTGTAAAGTATTGTCTAAGTCGGCAACTGTAAAATTACAGGATATTTTGTTAATTTTCCTCTTTCACACTCTAAACATACGTTTTACGACCACTAAATTCTGCCTTTATATATTTTAATTAGGAATCCTTCTGACCTGAAATAATACACAGTCTTTAAATTACAATTTTGAAGACTATGTAGAAATGGAGATATATTGCTTATGAGTGAAATGTTTAAGTTTAAGTTGGGAAGAAGCTGTTGTGGACAATGGTACTGGCACATGACTGTACGAGAGCTGGAAAGGAGAGCATGAAATTCCTCTTCATCTTGGTCCTTCAGCGTCTGCATCCTAGGATGATGGATTTCATCAGGATTCTTTACTTCTCTTTTTGATGTTGTTATTTTGCTTTATTTCTAAACTTGTTCTTAACATTGCCAAATACATTTATGAGATATAAAAATACTTTAAGATGTAAGAAATAAAAATAAAATGCTTCAAATATCCACCCATATCAAGAACAAGTTATGGGTCTTTTTTATTTTAAATTCACTTTTTATATATTTTTTCTACGCTAACATATTCCCAGAATTGTACATATTATTCATCTGTTTGCGCAATTATGAAAACAACCAAATGTCCTTGGTGCAATCAAAAGAGGAGATTAAACTTTGGCCCTGCTTCCTGGGATTTATGTGTTCAGTGTTACGGGTTAGAGCTGTCAAGGATGGAATGGAGAGAAATGAGATAAATGAAAATGACCAAATAACCCTTCCTAAACCCCTTTGTTGATGGTGTCATCTATAGTTGGAAATCTATAATTTCATTTTTCAGCCCTCCGATAGGCCAGAGATGTCAGATGGATTTATAAATATGCTATGATGGAGACAGAATGAATCATTTATTGGCTGCTTTCTCATTTGTGACAACTCAAATATTATGCTGTTAGGAACTGCTTCTCTTTTCCTGAAGACTTTTTTTTTTGTCTTCCCTAGTGATTTCATCTTGAGATATTTTTTCATTTCCAATATTGTCTAAAGCAATCATAATCTACTAATAATTACATTTATAAATGAACAACATATATATTTTCAAGACTGTTACATACTTGTATGAATCTTTTAATTTAAGAAGATAAAAATAATTTGGACATGTTAACCTTTTCAGAAACTGATATATATGAAGATAAATTGTAACAACACAGCCATAAGGATTTTATTTATTTATTTATTTATTTATTTATTTATTTACTTATTTATTTATTTATTTAATTTAATGCGCAGTGAGGTTAAATGAGTTACTCAATTAGCAATGAGGCTGTGAACAAAATATTATATCTTGTAGATTATTTTCTATTTTCTTAAATTCATCCTACTTCATTGCAGACTTTAACCCCTTAGGAACTATAAAATGGCTTGCCTACTGGAAATTGATTTTATGTAATGATACATAAAATATTATTTTATGCTGAACAAAACCTGGATATTTATGACATAGAATATAGATTTATTAGGAGTTTAAAAGACTAAACACTATAAAATATAAAATTAGCATGATTTTAAAAAATTAAATACCATATAAATTATTTCCTGTAGTTGTTTCATGTAGGTCAGGTGTTGGGTAGGAAAATATTTTGACGTTTGTGGGAAATTTTGAGAAGTGCTTCTCTAGGCTCTCTTTTTTCTAGACTTATCTTATTCTTATGGAAAAGGAAAGAAATATCCAATTATTTGCTTGGTTTATGTACACTGACTCTAACCCCATCAATTGCTTTGGCACACGCTCTGTCAAACACACACAATGAACCTTTCCTTATGCCAGTGTTTATAGGGTCAAATACAAAATCATCAAGGACAACAGTTTAGCCCTCAAAAAGTGAAAAGTCTAGTGCAGAAAGAGATCATCAGGTGAATGTAAAACTGTAACATAATCTAATAGGCATATGCTCAAAACTCATTGGGAAAATGAAAGAGCAGTAGGTCACCTGAGGACTTAAATATTTCAAAGGGGCAATTAAGTATATCACAGAAACCTAAAGAAATGAAAAAGAGTAGCTCCTTCTCTGTCAGTCAAATATGCATGAGCCGGTCAGGTACAAGGGACAGTTACAAGGGGAATTGATTGGGGGGGGGGGGGGGGGGCGGGTGCTGCTGGGCGTGTGATTGTCCTGGTGTCCAGAGAACAGCCTGGGAGCAAATGGCCTATGTATGCAGGTGGCTGCAGATGGGAGCAGAGCTGTGCAATTCAGGGAGAGACAAAATTGTTATTCTGTATATTTTTAAATTATTTTACTGAAAATGAGTAGTCACTAAAGAATTTGGGGAAAGGATAAGAATGTATCCTTACTTCTTAGGCAATCACTTATTTAATTGGATTTGCATATCCCTGGAGACCTTTTTATACTAAAGTAGGCCTACAGCTTATCTATTTGGTCTTCGGGGAATATAAAAATATTCATCCAGGAGAATGTAGTTTACTAACAAAGCAGAGTAAGTATAACAGATACCACTGAATGCCTGGCCAAGTACCATTCCTCCTTCTTAAGGAACTTGAACTTAAACTCTTTCCTTCTCTGTGCAGCCTCGCGCTTGGGCAGAAGCAGGACACATTTTCAGAGACAGAGGGTAAACGTGATTGGGCCAAGCCAGTAGTAACTGGTTCTTTTAGGCTGCTGCATATGACACATTTGATCAATGAGATGTGAAGAGATATTTGCTGGCAGTAGGCATTCAGGTGGGACTTTTCAAAAATAGCTTCTTTAATCTTAAAAGACAAACAAAGAGGACAAAGTCCTTTTTCTTCTACTGGGTATCTTGTGTCTGGATGTGAAACCTGAAACTATGGCAGATACATTTCAATACTGAGGGAAGCTGACCAAGGACAAACCTATGACGGAGACAGAGTATAAATATAGAAAGGATCTAGGTCCTTGAGGATGCCAACGAATCACTGAATTGATCATTCATGGAACTATACAGCTGTTCAACTTCTGTAATATATGATAATAAACCTTATTTTAGAGTTTAAGCAAGTTTGGTTTCCTGTTACTTGTGGTCAAAATCATCCCAACTGATACAATAAGAATAATTAAATTTAAAGCCTGAAGGGATTCAAATTTCACAACAATGTATGTCCTATTTGTCTTACAATTGAAGCAATGACTTGTGAGGTGACACAATTAATTATAAACAGAATCAGTCTTCTTAAGTACCACAAATATTCTGCTCACTTGTCTTTTATATATTTCAGTTTTATTTCAAAAAGAGTACCCTCTCATTTGTATAAACTCCCCCGCAGTGTGCAGTGTAATGAGTAAGTGCCTAGTAAATACTGATGAATACCTAAGAGCATGAGTCCTTACCTTACTCTTATCTTTGCCCAAGTAGTAAGCAGCTTTGACATTAACCATGCAATGATGGCAATGAAGATAAATATACCCTTACATACAACTCAGTTGATACAGCCCTTCGCAGATGTATAGGTTTCTCTGCTTGCTTTGCATCTTGACATTATCCCCACTTTCTTTACTAGCACCAGATGCTATGTCTCTTAACCACTAACTCCAACTTATTGCAAAATAGCTTCTAACTTTCCTCTGGTGAGTAGCTACTTATAATGGAGGACCAGGACATGGATAGCACAGAAAACCTCCTACATGATGACCCCTTTGTGCCTAGAGAACGACCTTAGACCCTGCAAGCCTCCTGAACTGTAAATTCCCTGCAGGCTCAGTCGACTTAGTTTTAGGCTTTTGTTTTCCAATACTAGCACAATGCCTACTTCTTATAGGTGCTCAATGTGTTGGGTGTTGTTGTGTGTTTTTTTTAATTAATAAAGGTATGAGCATTAGAAAATGGGTATCTAAAACAGGGTTTGGTGAACAAGGGAGAAAACAGCAAACACAGTGGGGAGAGTTAGTGGAGAAAATGTATTTTAACGACTTTCTCATTTTGTTAGGTACCAAGTTTAAAGTAAATCTTCTTTCTTAATTTTTACTTTGCCCTAACTTCATCTTCATAAAAAATAACTGTATCTATTTCTTTTTCTATCTATCTGAAGTCGCATAATGCTCTAGTAGTTTTTGGAATACATTATTAGTATAATGAAATTGAAATCATTAATTAAATGACACTATAATTTCTATAGAGTAGAAAACTGCATTTTAAAAAAGAAACTAGTTCACAGTGTAAATATTACTTTAAAAAAACATTTAAGTTTCAAGTTCAAAAATAGGAAGTCACCAAAGATTGGTATCAAGTGATAACAGTGGCAGTTTATTAATAATATGTCATGTAAAGCTGACATCGCAGCAGAAGCTGAATTCCGCTCAGCTTTACAATGAAATCCCATCCATTTTATTACTATCAGAATTAAATATGTTCTATTGAAAGGCTTTAGCAAGCTTAAATATGCTTTAAAGCGCTTTTTCCCCAATACATTTACTGCTTTTCCTATCACCTCATTATCAAAAAGTCAAATCAACAAAAGTCTAATCTTGATTCTCCCAGATATTTGTGGTATATCAAACAGGGAGCAAGATAACATACACATTTTTATAGCAGTTAAGTTTGCCTTTAGAGAAATAAAAAAAGTTTTAGCCACTAAATTACTTGTTTCTGACATGTTGGGAGCAGGGAGAAGGCTAGATACAATGTGGAAGTAATATAGAGTAAGTATTAAAAGTTAAGCCTAGGGGATTCACAGATAGAGAATTTATTTAATCAGAATTATGTGTGAGCTGGCCAGATAGGGACAATCCATTCAAAGGTCTGAAGAGATGACAGTCCGTATGTATTCAGACTGCAAAATTTAGGTGAGGTATTTAATAAGTAAACATCGCTGAACCAGTTTTTCACAAATATTAGTTGAAAATGCCCATCAGAAGTTGAACTCCATTTTCTCCATCTGTTGTCCAACTTGGTTGACTAGGATTAGATGATCACCTTAACATATTTTACATGACGGGTGTTAGCCTTGGGCTTCCAAAAGTCTGCTGACTTTAAGGATTTTAGGGACGATGGGCTAAAAGGCACGTGAGCTACTCCAGCGGGAGGTAGAAAGATCAAGGGGCTGCATACAGAATTAAGGAACTGACCAGAATTCAGAGGTTTTATCCTAACCCTCACCCAAGGAGTGAGGATATTGTTTTCCACTGATTTTAGAGAGAGTGGAAGGGAGGGGGGAGAGGGAAAGAGAGGAGGAGAGAAACATCGATGTGACAGAGACACACACATGGATTGGTGGCCTCCCACACAGGCCCTGACTGAGGCCAGGGGTGGACATGCAACCCAGGCACATGCCCTTGACTGGGAATCGAATCCGCAACCCTCCACTGAGCAACACCAGCCAGGGCCAGGGTTCAGAGGCTTTGATTTAGCACTTGGCGTGGCAATTAGAAAAAATAGGTAGCATCTGTCCTGTAAATGTGTTGAGTTAGAGTGCTAGTTTTCACCCATTAGATAGTTTAAAATATTTTTATTACTTAATTCCAGGGCTATGATTTCAGATTCAGTTTTCTTTATTGCATGACTAAAACTTTTTCCAAATGAGATTTGAAACATTTTTAATTTCACAAGTAAAGTATAAATGTTCTTCAGAGATATCACACTAGAATCTCTTTCATTCAAAATATTAATAATCACCTACTCGCAGATAAGAGTGCATGAAAAGAGGGAGGGTGAAAGCGATTCCGGGAGGTAAGTAGAAAATACTACCAAAGATAAAATGTTTCCATGATTACTAAAACTAAAGGTGTGCGTGTGTGTGTATTTTTCTTATTCCTTGGACAAAGCATTATGTAATGATACTAGTTAATAACTTTCTAAGGAGAAATGTTTAGAAATTCAAAAGAAGAATAAAAATAGAAGTCAGTCACTCTATGCCTCAGTTTCCCCACTTCTAAATTCAGGTAATGGGAAATAGTAATTTTTAGGGTTTTAAGTTCAAGTATAGATTATTTTAACTGAATTTTCTTAAATAAAAACTGAGTCATGATAATTGCTTAAGCAATTTAAAGTTTATTCCCTATATGAATGAAAACAAAAATTTTAGCCAAAATAAAAGTGTCTTTTCTCGAAAATGTTTTGAAGATCAGGTGAGCACAACTCCCAATAGTTGAATTTATTGGCAATATGTTTACACAAAGTTTTAAAGAGAAAGTATGTAGTGTTGAATTTAGAAAAACCTTCTGGGAGCATTAATGACATAATGAAGATTGTAAACCAGTCTGTAGCCATTAGTTCCCAGGTGGTGAACATCATTCATGGTGGTTGTGTTTGTGTGTGTATGTAGGCGTTTGTGCGCATGTGCGTGCACACAATGGATGATTAGGGAGACTGGGACTGCGTTTTCTTTTCTTTTTTCTTTTTTAGTCCTTAACGTACAACTGGTACTTGGCTTTTAGGAAGGTAATAAACACAAAAAAGTTAGTCTCTCCTGAGATGTTGCTTAAATGATTCATTTCTCCCTTGTCTCACACATTGCCTCAACTTTGCTTGGAATAGTGGAAATAGCAAAAGCTTTGGGATCTAACATGTTCGTAATATGTGAAAAAGTCATCGATAGCTTTAGGTCTCAGATTTCTATTGTATGAGATGAGTCCCATGGAGATTTTGTGAAGAATAAATAAAATAGTGAGTAATTAGTTTTAACTAAGTGCTTTAATACTAGAGCTCCCCTCACTCCCATTATTATTGTCTCTAATTTTTTATAGATTTTTAAAATTGATTTTTAGAGAGAGAGGAAGGGAGATGGAGAGAGACAGAGAGAGAGAGGAATATCAGTGTGAGAGCAAAACCTCAGTTGGCGGCCTCTCACACCCCCGCCAAGGATGGAGTGCATAACCCTACACTAGAGCCGAAGCGGCAGCCTTTCGGTGCACAGGACAACGCCCAACCAACCGAGCCACATTGGCCAGGGCTTCACTTTTTAAATTTTTATTATTATTTGTTTTCTCCTCACTTTGCTCTTCACATAAAAAAATACTCTCTTCTTCATTCCTCCCCAAAAGGATTTCCCAAAAGGTGATCTAAAAACAACCTGAATCAGAATCACCTTGGAATGCCTATTAAAATGTCACTCCCGGGCTTTGCTTGAGATGTCCCGAAGCAGACACCTGGAGGGCAGGGTACTTGAAATCTGAGCTTTAACAAACTTGCCCTGAGAAACGTCCTACACAGGAAATTTGCACAGAATTGCTCTAAACCAGTATGCTTACGTGATGGTTTTAACAGTTCTGTATTCTTGTCCTAGTACTTCTTTTCTAATAAAATCTTAATGATAGCTGGCAGGCTGCCTTCTAAATTTGACAGAAGAAAATCTAAAAATGGAAAACGGAATTAATTTCACTTAGCAACTCAGCCTAGATGGAGATGATGGTGGGAGTACATTATCGATGAAAATTCTCACTAGAAACCTATGGTTGACTCTGCCTGTCGTGGCTTTTGACCTATATTCTGAATTTTTTATATTCCTTGTCACTAAATACTAATAAACACATTGCTTTTTCATTTTAGAAAAAATATCTTAATATGCCACTGAAATTATAAAGGAAGAAATCCATGGTTAAGACTCCTTTGCCACTCTCCTCTGCAGACGTGAGGGTTTAAAGGGCAAAGCAACAATATAGTAAAATATTTTTTTTATATTTGTTTGAATTTGTAAAAGATCTGCCTGAATATTTCTCATTTATATTTTTATAGATGCAAGATAAAATTACTCACTATAGTAGAATTAATATAGCATACATTTGATGTAGAAGTAATGCATTTCAAACCACCAGTTCAATGAAGTAGATTAAAACACACATATATGTGTCCAGTTCCATAAAAAAAACTTTTGAAGATTATATAATAGTATTGTCTGGGTCTTCAGTTATGTAATTATGCTCTCTAGGTAGTACACAATATTTTTTATTGATTTGAGAGAGAGAAAGGAGAGAGAGAAAGAGAGGGAGAGGGAGAAACATGGATGTGAGAGAGATACATCTATCAGTTGCCTCCTGCACATGCCCCAACCTGGGAATTTAACCGGCAACTTAGGTATGTGCCCAGACCGAGATTTGAACCTGTCACCTTTTGGTGTATGGGATCACACCCCAACCAACTGAGCCACACTGGCCACAGAATACCTAGACTGTCCCCCCATGTCAATATTGTAGTTCCCTCCCCATTACCCTTGAAAGGGGGAGAAATCTGACTCGAAGCCAGCTCTCTTTGGAGAAAATAGATGATGTTTTTTCCATGCACAAGATAAAATAAATCTTTCTTCTTTTCTGTAGAATCAGTGGTATTTTGGCAGAAGTCTCAGATGCTTCAGCATTTACTCAGAAGTTTATTTTTATTTTTATGTAGAGTAAATAGATATAGCACCGTAACATTTTGACCTCAAAATATGTTAGTAATCATGTTGTCCGGTATCACATATTATAAATGATAAAACGAAGGCCAGAAGGCTATGCTCCCAGAAAATCTTATTAGATAGAAACATTCCCCTTATCTGCCTTCACAGTCAAGCAAACCTCATATTCTTCCTGAGACCTAGCTCAAACTGTACGCCCACAGAGGAGGATGCTTCCCAGGCTCCTGGAGGCATTTATTATCATTTCAGCCTCCCTGTAACATTGGCTTCACATCCTCCTAATAGGATCTATCATCTCCCTTACACTTTGCCCTGGCTGTGAAGCCCTGAGCAAGCGTCGTACCCTAATCTGTTTCACTGGAAATGACAGTCCCTCTGCCACAGGGATCCTGTGAGGATTAAAAGATGATCATCAGATAATCATCATAAAGCACATAGCACATTGCCTGGCACGCTCTGTACACTCAATAAATCTTACTGTTGGTGGGCTGACTTACATATCTACATGTCCTTCCCTTTCACTGATCGAGAGGTTAAAAATGAGCACTTATTCAGTCTACCGCCCAGGGGTTGGCACTGTGCTGTGCACACAGCTTACTTTCTTTTCTTTTCTTTTCTTTTTTTGCTATATCTTTATTGATTTCAGAGAGGAAAAGAGAAAGAGCGAGCGAGCGAGAGAGAGAGAGAGAGAGAGAGAGAGAAACATCAGTGATGAGAGAGTCATTGATGAACTGCCTCCTGCACGCCCCTGCTGCGGATCGAGCCCACGACCTGGGCATGTGCCCTGGCCGGGAATCGAACCCTGATCGCCTGGATCCTAGGCCACGCATGGCCGGGCCACAGCTTACTTTCAATAAGTCATTGTTGAACACATTAGAGAATGAATATTCTCCTATGCTTGGTCCCTGTTGAAATCTTCTCTCCATGTGCCCTTCAGAACAGGCACCATGTTTTTAAATTCTTTATTTATATATATTTAACCAAAAGTATTTCCAAAAGCTTAAAATATAATGTAAGCAAGCCAATGCTTTTGTTATGTATGTCTTTAGCAAAGCCAATTTTTGTTTTGTTTTACTTGAGAAACTTCATAGCAAGTTTAATAAGTGTGTCCTTCTTTGGTTCCTCAAGAAGAAAATGAAGTCTCTCCCAACTATATTGGATTTCATCCTTAATTTATATTCAACCTTTTCCTTGTGCTGTGGTTTGACCTGAAAATTTTGTAGTTATATCTCTATTTCATGCGTGGGCAAGTGCTCTAGCAGTAGTATTCAAAAACAATTTTGCATGGTAAGCCGTTTATAAAACATTTTATGTGGCATGCTTGAAATTTACATCAGAAGAACAACTGACTTCCTCACTTAATAATACTTTTAAAAAAACGATAAAAATTCATGAATAAAATTAAATGTTATGAATAATTTGAACTGAAGAATATTACTTTAATGATTGGGTTAAAAGATAAAAGTGTATTTAAGTATAGTAAAAATATATGTATGTGTGAAAATGAATTACAAATTTTGAAAACTACATCTACCAAATGAAAAAATAATAAAATATTCACAATGATAAACATGTTTACTCTGCTACTGCAAGCAGACTCTCTGAAATACTGATGACACAGTAATGCCATCTCTATAACAGATTTATATCCTAATAGAGAAACATATCCTATGAATATGGAAAAAAAATCTTATTAATAAGAGATGTTAGAACCTCTTAGAGTTTGAGATAAACCCACAAAGATTTTTGTTTGAATTTAGGAATCATTTGATTATAAACATCATCACTTATAATAAGAGAGAAGTACACTTTAGTATCTTAACTTCTGGTTTCAAAGACTTATTAAAATAAAAAGACCACTTAGTAACACTTTCAGGGAAAGAGTCTACGTTAGCTAAATTCATTTTATAGATTTTATAGCTGGGACAAAAACTCATTTTACAAATCTATACGTAGAAAACTAGAATTGCCTCCAAGCTACAGATAATCAGAGTTTATGATTTGTCCATTGATTTAAAGATAGTATTAAATAGTATTTTTAAGGTGGAGGCAAGGGTAGTGGAAAGGTGGATCTCAATCATGCTGTTTCAAAATATTTAGAGAATCTATAATCTCTCTGCTTCTGTCACAAATACATGCACTCCATTACCTCCTATAAATATAAATACCCAGTATTATAAAAATATCAAGAGAATAATAATTATTGTATCTGTTAAAAGTTACTATATATTTTGGAGTAATAATAAATTTTCCTCAACTTCCTTAGGCTTTCCCCACCCTCCATATTGTTCAATTTCCTTTTGTAATGATACAGATTATTGTTGATTACCAAACATTTGGCAGCAGTGCTGGGGAACCAGCAGAATTTCTATGCCCAGTTTTTATTGATACCTTTATAGTCCTTGTGATCATTTACTTATGGGCTAAAATACTCATGACCTTCCTTTAAGTCAATAATAGAAACTTACCAATTTAATTTAAAAATATATTTACCTCTTTGAATTCAGCAAAATAAATGAAACATATTTTCCTCAAATTTATTTCAAGAAAACAAGGTGTTGAGAATGACATTCTCTATCCTTATAACCCACCAGATTGGAATAAAATGCAATAGTTGAAATGAATACATATTCTCTGGAGTGTTTTACATTGAAGAGGATATATTTGCAGTTTTATAATAATTATACACTGCAATAAACTCACTGGCTATGTCATTACAATATGTAACAAGAGATGTTAATTAAACATACTTAGCCTACTTCTATGAATGTGAGATTGAAAATTCAATATATATAATTGATAGATAAAATTCTGAGATAATTTCAGTTTCAATTTTCTGGTTTTTACCGTATCATGATTCTTCTGCCATCGACATAAGTTATGGTTATCGTGGGGAAAGAAGAGCTCTTTGAATGAGAGGCCATATGATTAAATGCCAAGTTTTCCCTGCATCTATTAATTATAGCTAAATGCCATATGCTGATCTCAAGATTATCGTTAGGGATATGCTGGACTTAAATTTAGGTCTGCCAGAAGCAAGGGTCCCATGATTGCCTCCTTTGCCCTTAAAAGGTAATACTCAGATCTTTCTACTATGCAATCATAAAGTATTTTACTTAGTAGGTGAGGTGGTCTGAGTTAAATGCAAAAAAATTCTTAAGATCAAATTTTCATGTAAAGTGTATCAGAATACACATCAGATTGTGGTACTGCAGATGGGTGTAAATTATGATATACTTATGCTGTTAAATAAGTGAAACAAGGCAACAAGGATTGCATGCTGCAAATACAATTGCATGATAATCAGTTATCCCACCTTCACAGAAAACTATAAGCAATGGCAGGTTAAGTTTTGGTTTCCACGTTTTCAACTTTGTCAAAGAAGGCAGATGTGAATGTGTAGAAACCTCTTTGCAAGTTAATAAAATGAGAAAAAATGTTGTTTTTATTTCTCCTCTATCAGAATCCCTCAAGTCAAGAGATGTGATTTTCTAGAGAAGATAATGGTAATGACAGAAGTTTATAGAGATCTTTAATTTCCTCTTACTCTAGTAAATTTTTCCTCCCATATTGTTACTGCTTTATGTCCAACTATAGGAGGCCATGTGAAAGTTAGAAATTCTTAGCTCATTGAAGTGATCTTTTCCCATTTTCCCCAATTGTTTCTTTAAAGAATATCCAGGTACTGCTACCCTTTCCCTTCCTTATACTGTTCAGATCTCACTATAGACTCATTCTAAAACCCAGAGATTGTTAGAGTCTGCTGTGTTAAATAAATAATCTGAGCCCCATTCCATAGAATGCTTGGGCCGCAGTAACTTCATCCGCCTTACAGCATCAATTCACAGGTTCCTCCGCAAGCGTCAGCCCAGGGCATCGGCTCTAGCAGCCTGGTTTGCCAGGCCAATGGCTTTAACAAATTCTGAGAACGTGCCTATTGAATCTCCATTCCCTACTCCTAATTTGTTTTTTGTCTGGGGTAACAACTGCAAATCACACCTTGAGTGCAAAGAGGTAAGACAATACATCATTCACTCATCTCATATGGAGCTTATGGATTCTTTTGCTAGAGCCTGCCTCCCACCTTCACCTGAACCAACCCAGTTGTAAATGGTCAAATCAGTTGCTCAAATCTAGGATTCTTGTTTGTTTTCTCTTTTCCTTTCACCCTCTACATCCAGTCAGTTATTAAGTTATTTTGGTTCTGTCTCCAAATTAGACTGTAAATTCATCTCAGTGGTCCCATCTGGTCCAGGACTCTACATCTCTCTCTCTTTCCGAACTCTCCAAATGTCCTCTCCTAGATGATCTTCTCGCTTCTAGTGCTACTTCCCACTAACTCATTCTTCACAAAGCACTTATCTTAAAACGTAAATGGGATTGCAACACACTTTTGCTTCAAAGCGACTTATGGCTTCCAAAGGCGTTTATGAAACATCCAGCATAACAATCGTGGCCCAGGCCTCAAGGCCCTCCCCTTCCACTTAGCGTGCTCCACTCCAAGAACCTCCTTTTAATTCCTTGAAAATCCCAAGCTCCCCTTTCCCTCGAATCCTAGAAACCTCTTTACACACCTTCCCTTCTCCATTCCCTCATGTGATGAACAACATCTTTTCTTTAAACTATTAGGTTAAATATCAGCTCCTCTCCTAGCTACTCTATAGTTGAGAATGTTTTCCTTCATGGCATTTATCAGAATTGCCATTTGTGCTTTTATTCAATCCCTTTTTCTCATTAGGCTGTGATGTCAATAAAGACTAAAGTCCCGTCTGCTCCCCCCTTGTAGCATAGGTTAGCCATCTTCCTAGCACACAATTAAGTTCTTCATAAATATTTGTTAGTATGAGGAAGGAAAGAAGGAAGGAGGGAGGGAGGAAGGAAAGGAGTGAGGAAAGGAGGAAGGAAGGAGAGAGGAAGGAAGGAAGGAAGGAAGGAAGGAAGGAAGGAAGGAAGGAAGGAAGGAAGGAAGGAAGGAAGGGAGGGAGGGAGGGAGGGAGGGAGGGAGGGAGGGAGGGAGGGAAATGGAAGAAAGTTGGAAATGGGTTGTGCTTGAGAAAACAAATGTTCGATTTAGCCAAAGAAACCCAGAACTTCCCTGCTATTGCCAGACAATGTGCCAGGAACTAGAAAACATTTCTATTTTTCAGGGAGAAAAAAAATCATAAAACTCTAACAGTTCAGTGAAATAAATATATCATTGAATAGGAACTAAAATATATATAGAGAGTATTTTGTGTTTCCAGTTATTTTATTCTGAAGTTCAATCTTCATTTATATTACCAAAACTTTTTATTTACATCTTTTTTCTGACTGTATTTTACTGTTTTGTTTCTTTGTTTGGGCTGCTTAAAGTGTGTTTACGCTCTCAAATTAGAATTTTACTGCATAATTCAATCTCTTAATTTTGGATTCAAGTCATTCATAATAAAATATTTTACATGTTAATTATTCTTCATTTTCTACAATTTCCCTTCATGCAGTATGCTAATTGCCTATGTTTGAATTTTATTTGTCCCCAAGCTCTGTCATCTCTGAAAATGAAGTAATTATATTTAAACTAGCATCAATTACTTGTATCTGAGGACTGTGTCTATTGACTAAATTTTTCCCCTTTAACTATCATTTACTTTCAGGGACACCTTTATGAATTAAATCCTGAAATATTTGCCTATATAACCTGTGCTGTATTTTACAGTTGAACTCATTACTTAGCTCTTTGAAATGGCTAGCATAGGGTCAGAGATAGCTATTAATGCTATTTAGAGTGTTTGGATTAACCTTCAAGATACCTTTCTGTGTTTCACTTTTGTTTTTCCTGTTTTAATTATACCACAGAGATTAGTATTTTAATAAAAGTGAAAATCACCTAATTAGCTTTTAATTAGTACATGCTCTATATTACATCACTTTACCTAAAACAGGTGCTCTCCAAATATGTGAAAATAAATTCTTTAGTTTCAAGAATTTAAATTTATAAGCCTAAATTTTTTCTCATCAAATTTTCATTATAAAGTTTTGAAAAATAATAGCTAATTATTGAAGCAACATATTAATTAGTTTGTACCTCCATTGTTTAATTTATGAGTTACTCTGAAGTCAATGAAATGGCTTGGATTAAGGATGCAGAGATTTTAAAAATAGTCTAAATTTGACATGCACATCTTGAAACTATTAAACTTTCCATTTGAAAATAATTATTTAATTCCATCATATTTTATTACATCTTTCAAATATTTCAACCATTATGGAGATAACTGAGTATATTTAAATCAAGATGATCACTTCAAGAGGAAAAACACATGCAATTCAAAAAGCATGCATAATAAGACAATACAATGCCTGCCAAACATGTACACATTTGCATAATTGAATCAGAATTTTAAGGAAGGAATAATACTGATTTTTATACTATCATTCCTATTAGGCACAAATCAAGAATGTGATGTGCTGCTGGTTTTCACTGAAAATTACACAGACACAAACACACACACACACACACACACACACACAAATCACAAGTCAATTGAAATCTTAATGAAGTGCATACAACAACATCATGTAGTTAATCTTATAGGCTGTATTTATCATGGTTGTTATGTTTATGTAATTCATTAAATATAATATTTTGGAAGCAATTAAATAGATTTTAATAATTAATAAATACTTTCATCTGAATGCCTAAAGGTTAACCTACGATTGTGAGTTTTTAAATGATTCTGTAAAATATTTAGTATGAAGACTTTAGGTTCATTTGATAATATATAATGAAAATAAACTGTCATAATACATTTAGGATCAAACTCAAATACAAAATTTTTACGCTGCTGAATACTAATTTCAAAATAATAGCCACATAACTGACTGTAGTGTGTGACACTGTAGTGGACAATGCATGAATGCATATATTAAATTTACAAAATACTGTAAGTTGCTTATAAATAGCAGCATTAAATTATTAAATAAACGTAAGTATCAGTGGCTTCATATTTATATATTACTTTCACAGTAAAATGATGAAATATACACAGAGCAATTACTATTCTAATTAAAATCCACAGCTAACTAGATTGACTGCACAAGATAACAACACAGAATAATATCTTTAAAACCTGGTAATCACTGTGAGAGTTTAAACAATAAAGCTTTTAAGGAATCCATAAGAAAAATATCTTACAGACCACAGAAAGGGCAACTATTTCTTAAAAAGGGCCAAAACCCCAGTCATACAAGTAACAAACCTAGTAAACCAGAATGAATTAAAATTAAGAATTTCTATTCAAGGAGAAAACTCACTGAATGATTGAAAACTATACAAAATGAGTATCTGGTGTGTGCTAGTAAATATTTGACAACTAGTTCTCCAGAAGAAACAGTAAAGCCCTGCTTTCAGCGTTTGCCGAAGCATGCGGTATAAATACTTCTACAATGGAAGGTTTTCAAAGTACCAAGCAGCTCGTGGAAATTCTTTTTTTTTTTTTAATATATGTGTTACCTGTTATTTTATTTTATTTTTTAAATTTTATTTTTGTTTAAAATATTACAGATGTCCTAACAGTTGGATCTTGTGAATCAGATTGAGGCAGATACAACGTATCACTGTGTATATCCAAAAGAAGAATCAATACCCATTTTATATATAGATATATAAAATACTATATATAATACATTTAAGTATCTATTAAATAGGGGTAGGTAATGTAATAAAAAGAATATAGTAAAAAAAGTCAAAAGACATAGACACATCAAAAAAAGAGAATTATCTACCTGACAAATAATAATCGTGAATCTGACACATAAGCATAAAACCATGTTTAATACCATTAGCCTTCAAGATATTCCAATTAAAATATCCCAACGCACACATCAGAATGGCTAAAATATAAGGATGAAAAATTCCAAGTGTTACTGAGTATCTGGAGCAACTGAACTCTCAAATCCTGCTGTCAAAAACTGATATAACCACTTTTGTAAACTGTCAGTATCTATTAAAGCAGAACATGTCCTATACACACACCCCCAAAAAACAGACACACACATGTGTTCCCGGAAAGATATGTTCCAGATGTCCTTCCCGCCACTAATCGTAAGAGCTGCAGCCTGGACGCGGCCCAAATGCTTATAAACAGGGGAAAGAATCCTAATTTTGTGCATTCACGCAGCTGACTACTACACAGCAGTAGGAATGAATGATTTTCCACGGCACATAGTCTTACAAATGTGATGCTGAGCATGAGAAGCAAAGCAGTCCCTACTGTGCGATGATTTCATTCACAGAATATAAAAAAGAGGCAAATAATCTATCCTTCTGGAACTCAGCATCATGCTTATTCTCTGTGGGTACCGTTAACTGGACAGACACAAGGGAGTGGGGCTTCAAGGTGCTTTAATGTTCTATCTTTCTGTCTCTTAATTTATGTGAGTGTGGGTTATGGAAGTATGTTCACTTTGCGATAATTCACTGAGGCTGTACTTAAGATATGAGCAATTTTCTCCATGTATATTATGTATATATAAAAAGATGAAGAAGATTAAAGATGATATTAAAATTTCTAAAAAAATTCTGTAACATTGTACAGGTTGAAATAATCTGTGAAGTAACTTCTTTTAGGTATATTTGTAAAATATATGCTAAAACCTTAAAAAGTACTTCTTGGGGATAAAATTACTGTTCTATGCATATCCAGATAATATATTTCATAAAAATTTCGTCCATTATTAGCAAAGTCCTCTTGGTAGGGCACAGGAATTTTCCCTTGCTCTATCTGACGTTTGTTTTTAATAATCGTTTGTTGAGTATTTCTAAAAAATGTAACCAAAAGGTACGCCTTAGAGTTCCCAGAGGTGGTAGTTGCCTACAGATACCTAAACAACTTCTTCAAAATATATTTCAGTGATGCTGTAGGACCAACTCAACAGGAGTTTTTGTCAATTGCTTTTGTGTTTCCAAGGATATCATTTTCCCCCAATATAAACTGAATGAAAAAAATGTCCCTATTGTCTGTATTTTATGTCAAGTACAATCTAAATCTTTATGGTGTTTACTATTAAGGAACTGATAAATTCTGAAAATTGTCTTACAAAACAATAACTTCATCAGTTTCACAATACAAATAAACTTATATTTACTTACAATCTGTAGTAGTCAATCATAAACGTAATCTGGATTTACATTTTTACAAATGTTATTGAATGCATTTAACCAAAGAGATTCAACAAATACATAATGCCCAAAATGTCACTTTAGAGCCTTTGGTTATTTCTTATCATTTCCATTTCCATAGCTACATACTTTACTTTCAATCCTCTCAAGTTCTAACATCAAGCTTTCATAGAAGAACCAATTTTTTTATAAATCTTGACAGATGATAAAATAAGTTTTACTTTTAATAACTCATTGCCTCTGTTCATTGGCATCAAGTAGACCTCACTATAAAATTTTTAATATATAAAATTGTCATTCATGTCTAAAGAACTGTTTTCCACTGGTATGAATCTTTACCTTTCTGAGTGATGCCTTCAAGTTCACTTAGTAACTTATCAAAGACTATATCAAGTGACTATATTACTATTATCTACCGAAGAACATAAATATTTTGATAGAAAATATCACATAGTTTCTTCAATATTTATAAAATCGGATAGTAAAGTATCAGTTGAATAAATACAAATCCCCTTTACTATTACATTTACTGAACACTCAAACAGTTAAAGAAAAAAAAAAAAAACCTCTAAAATTTAGTATAGGAATTAAAATCTTACCATAAGCTCACAGGTTAGGAATTCACAAAAAAAATTCGCCACCCTGAGACCTAGAAAAGTACAACCGAAAACATTCTCTATTAGTACGAGTATTGCATTTTAATTCAAGCACCATAAAATGTTACATAGAGATTCAATATTATGAAAAATTATAGTGCATGTGTAATTAGTATACATATAATTTAACAAACAATTTTGACTATAATATTTGTAAAATAGCATTGCAATTATTCCGCTCACATCAAACTATTGTGATTTAAGATTATTACTCTAATTTGGGAATCTAATGCAGGGATGACAAACAAGCAGAGAATTTTTATTGTCTCCTTTGCTTCCAGATCACAGTGAATAAATGACTAAATATATTTTGCATATATTATTTTAGAGAAGCTTCTCAGTTACATTGAGTGTCAAATATATACACACACCCATATACACATGCAATACACACACAAACATACACAAATGTGGTTATCATAACATAATCCTATTTTTATCTTTGCCTAATCTGTTTTAATCATTGTATAATAGATAACTCCCCATGAATATAAATATTCTGTCATAATTTTAAAGACTGCATTGTACCACATAATTCGGTATACATCTTAAATTGTTTAAGATATTTAGTTTAACCATAACATTACATGACATTGGTTTATACACTTGTGTTTAAATCAAGCTATTTGGTTACCATCACACATGATCATATTTAATAGTTAATGTGATTTTTTTATCATTTTGATTCTGTAGTTACTTACTAATCAAAACACATTTATTAAGCTGTTAAATTTGCTTATTTCTATGCAGATACTGTTCCACATAAATAAAAGAAGCAAACTGAAAATTTAAACTCTACCCTTAATGGAGAAATCAGGAATATTTATGAACTCTTTAAAAAACTCGTGAACGACTGGTATAGAGGCAGGTGTCCTACTGTGTAACACATTGCAATGTAAGTTAATAGAAGAGAGACACTATATAAAAGAATGCATCTATTATATCAGTGCCTTAATGAATGATGTTGTTTAGGGGATATGTTTTCCTCAGATGTCTATGTACCAAATTGTCTCAACTGTTTTCTACTGTAAATGAAGAAACCATTATATAACATAGTTTATGTGACAAAGGAATGATATTAAACTCTTAGGAAGGATTATCATATGCGAAAATAATTCTGACACTAAAAAGAAAACAAAAAACATTTGAGGAGTGAAATAAAATGTTTCTAATATGATTCTTATGAAATGTTAGAGGAAAACAAAATATCACTACTACTAAGGTTTAAATGTTTGTATTAATATTTATTGGTCTTATTCTGCAAACTGAAGCGCAGATGGGGAATGAAACCTTTAATAATGAATGCCGAAGATAAACCATTAACCTCCCAGGACTTTTTTGAGGATTTCATTATATAACTGAAAATTATTTGAAAACTGCTACATAACAAAATGCATGATTAGAAAGAAAAAAAGTAGGCAATAAACATTGTAGGCTGAGATTTGTGTTTTAGCCTTTTGGCAGCGGTGCCTTTAACATCTTTGTAACTGAATATCTTTTGAAATTGTGCTTACAAAACACTAAAATGTTAAAACTTCAAAGAAAGTGTTATCCTCATTAAAAAGTATCCAATGAAAGTACCTATTACAAATATTTCTGGTGTTCAATAGATATAGAAACAATATTAAACAATCCATTTTAGGGGCAGGGATTTACATCTTAATTTAAAATGTATAGATCCTGCCCAGACAGAGTGGCTCAGTTGGTTGGGCATCAGTCTGTGTGCCCAAAGGGTGCTGGTTCGATTCCTGGTCAGGGCACATGCATGTGCTGCAGGTTTGATCCTGGTCAGGGCATGTCCATGAAGGCAACTGACTGATGTTTCTCTCTCCTCTCTCTCCTTTCCCTCTCTAAGCATGACCTCAGGTGAGGGTTAAAAAAGAAATAATAAAATAAAATGTGGAGATCCTTCTATTTGGTATTTTGATTCTTACACATCACTCTCCTGAAAATTGCCTCTCCAAATTATTCAAAACACTGAAATTTTGTAAAAATGTTTCCTACAGTGTTGGTATGTTTGGCAACAATAGTCTCAATCTATAAATGGGTGAATTACAAAGAGATCATCTCAACGCTTTTTTATGAATGACATTGTCATAATTTTCCTAAATTGACATTCAACTAATTGTTAAAGCTCAAACAACAACAATAATGCTAATTGTAAAAGTTGTCACGTTATAATTACCCATACATTTGAGAAAAAGTTACAATTATAAATTGTAATTACAAGCATCATATAATGGTCCTTTAGTTACTGGAGGTGGTTATACTGGAAAAACTAAAAAATGTGTGGAAGTTCACAGGATTGGTTTAACCTTTATGTAAATTAATTGGTTACTATAGCAACGTTCATTTTCATGTCACTTCAACTGTTGCAGGAGCTCAGATAAGCTTTGAGCTTCAGTCCTGTGACTGCCGTCATGACTCTTAGATCCTAATCACTCCTTCATCTGAAAATATACAGCATATTGGGACCTACTTACTTTGCATGGTTGGCTGCTTTAATAAACCCCTGGAAAATATCCTGTATTTCTATTCTTTCCCTTTTACCACTTTCTTGCCAATTCCCAGCTCAGAGGCAAAATAAGATACACAGCAGTACCTCTCAAACCAAATGCACGTGCAAATCACCTAGGATACTTGTTAAACTACAGATTCTCGCTGATAGTTCTGGGCTTGTTGGAAATGCAGAATCTCAGGCCCTGTTGCAGAAATATGAATCAGGATCTTCATTTTAGCAATATTGACAAGGCTTTTAAAGCTTTCTGAGGCAGTTTCTGTATCTCCAGGATGAGATAGTCGTAGACCACGTACGTGAAGTACCCCACGACTTCTCTGTCTCTGCTTAATCTCTCTTCCACTCTGATCACCCCGGCCACCGCCTCAATTAGATAATGATACCGAAAATCCTCTCAAACTTCTAAACTTTGCAAAAGAAAGCTGATATACTGAAATTTTTGTTCCCTTTTTGTCTTTGCTGTGCTACCACCCAACTAGTTCTATGTGTTGCTAGTATTTCATCATTATTATCATTTCTCAGCAGTTACCTGCTCTTTATATTGGCCACTAATGTGAAATATTCTCAGTCCCACCTCATTCCATACCTGCCCCTCTCTCCCGCTATTACATAACTTGCTCACAGGTTTTTGAATGGTTTAAAGTTCTTCATGTTAACAACTTCAAATTTTCTATTCTTCCTTTAATAATGCATGTGTATCTTCATCCAAACCCAGAAACAAATTCAGACTGTATCAAACCTATGGCCGAATTTTAGCTGTGTCACAGCTGGCCAATTATTTAACTTTTTGAGGCCTCAATAATGATTCTTGACCATAATAATAATAATGAACACAAACACATATAAAGATTATAAGTGTTATGGATTGTTTCAAACACTAGTCAATTTAAACTAATGCTGCTAACAACCTTAAGTGGTAGTCACTTCTATTACATCTATTTTATATAGAAATTAACTGAGAAATAGAGCAATTAAATAACTTGCCTAAGGGCATAGATCTAGTCAGGAGACGAATCTGCTAATGGCACAGCCTTATACACTGTTAGAATTTAAATGAGGTAATTTGCCCAGCAGGTGTGGCTCAGTGGTTGAGCATGGACCTAGGATCCAGGAGATCATGGTGCGATTCCCAGTCAGGGCACATGCCTGAGTTGCAGGCTTGATCCCCAGTCAGGGGCGTGCAGGAGGCAGCTGATTAATGACTCTCATCGTTGATGTTTCTATCTCTCTCCACCTTCCTCTCTCTGAAATCAATAAAGACATATTTAAAAAATAACTGACTAACTAACTAACTAAATGAGGTTATGTAGTTGAAGTGCCCACTATGATGACTGATTCCTTGGTTCCTGGTAGCTGCCCAACAAACAGTCCGCTTCCTTCCAACTGAGTATGAGTTATAACAGTGCTTCTCAAACTTCAGAGCACATGAGAATGGCTGAAGGGCTTGGTTATGTACAAATATCTGGGTTCTTCTCCCAGTGTTTCTGATTCAATAGGAAAAGAGTAGAGTCCCCAAATTTGCATTTCTGACAAGTTCCAGAGGACTTTGATGCAGCTGATCTAGGCACCCTGCTTTGAGAACCAGTGCTAACTCAACAGAATCACAGGTATCCAGTCTTGGACTCTCAAAGCTCAGAATCTAATTAGGACTGTTTTGAGAATAAGTAAAGCTTTACACAAACAGAATAAAAACAGGACCCATAAGATTAGTAAGCAAGTTAGAACCATGACCATGTGAGTTATTTACATTTTAAATAATCAAATCTGGTTTAAACTTACAAAATAAAACCCAAGTGGGAATAAAAACTTATCTGGCTAAATATATTATGCCAGTCACTTACTATGGGGTATTTACAATGTTTCTACAACATTTACAAATTAGAATCATACTTCAAACACTTGTCTATAATCTATTTTTTCAGTGTGTAATATATCACAATCAATTTTTATATTGTTAGTATGTGAATTTCACAATTGTTAATATATAGCAAGTGCTTAGAATAGAGCCTAAACGTAAAAGTGGCTCCTAAATGTATGCATGTCTCTCACTATTTCTTTTGGTTAAGAGGAATTACAGAATCAAAATATATGAATGGTTTTACGACTCTGGATTGGTATTACCAAAATGACCTCCGGAAAGAATGTACCAGCTGCCACTCCCACCAGCCCTGTGTGCTTGTGATTTCCCTCACTCACAACTGCTTCATAATTCTTCCAATAGTAACAATTACTGCTACATGTGTTTACCATATGTTGTTTTTCAAATTTTAATATCTCTAAAATCAAGATGCATACCCAAAGGGGTAATTTAGCTCTATTTTTTCATTTTGTAGAACTCTACAACATAATGATTTGTCTTACAATTCATAGCATTTTAGATTCAAAAAAGAAAAATTCAGTGACACATAAATCCTAGTACTATATTTGTGAATACTAGTCATAATTACTTCAAACGCTACCTAATGCCATTAAACATTTTGAAATATCACTGTAACACTATGGCTGAATGTTGTCATATACTGCTGATTAACTTCCTAAGAAATGTACTATTTTCCATGGGCTGAGTAAGGACTCAGAACTCAGAGGACCCGTCTTAATGCTACAAATCAGTATTACTTGTCCTATTTTCAAGAGAAATAGAAAAAAAATATATGTCACCAGATTTTAATGAACAAAATCCTTTAGAAAAGAAAAGATATATTAGGAAATCATGAAAAAAAGTTAATATGAATACAACCAAAAATATCTAAATTTTCTATGGAACAAATGTATAAAATCTTTAAGAGGATTTTACTGAATTTACCTGTCTTATGCTATATTGTGCTATTTTTACGCTCAAACATTAAAAATTAATCACATACCAAATAAAACTTTGTTGCATATTTGTTCACTATTATATAATTTTCAACATGTTATAGCTTTAGGAGCAAATATTTCTTTAATCAATTACTGAGAAATAAGAAAAATGAAATTGTGTGGATTGCTTCAACTGACCAATAAACATCATAAAATAGTCAACTTTATTAGTAATAAATAAATAAAAATTAAAATTGGATAAAAGTTTGTGATAAAACTGGACATATCTTATTTGAATGTAATATTAAAAATTGTAATATTAAAATTTTATTAAGACTCAGTTTCATCAAAGGGAGATACAAAATGTTCATACCTGATTGCAGGATTCACTGATATGATGCATGCAAAGCGTGTAAAATGTTCTGGCTCACAGTAAGTGTTCAATTATGATGATGATGTTGACAATTAAACTATTTCGAAAATAAATATATGCAGCTACTCTAGGTTTTTTTTCCTATTTTCACTTTTACTTTGATAGTTAACAGTTGGAGGCTATGTAGTAGTAACGGTATAATCGCCCACCTTCCTAAACATAAATATAGAGAAAAAACACATTAGCTTCCTGTTCTCTGCTGCAAAAGGGGCCAAGAATGCAAATAGGAATATGCACCCATGCATGTATCCCTAATATTGCATCGATATTGTCTTCTGCCAAGGTTTGAATAGTGAGCGGTGCTCCTTAAGAAAGGATGCAGGGTTTTGTTATGTCGCCTGGATTTTAATAGTCCATTAGGCACCCCTGCGAAAGTGCGGTGAGAACGGGGCCGGGGTGACAGGCAGCGGCTGTGGGCGCTGCTGAGAATGGGGAGCGGGTCCTTCCACAGCACAGGGAGCTGAGCACAAACGCCAGGTGCTCGAGCGCGGGCGCATTCTCCAGGAGCACCCAGAGCTAAACAGGGAGAGCACCCTCCCTCCTGACAGTCAGACCTAGCACAGAACCAAAGTGGAGTCATGGAGGAGGTTCAGTCACTTTTCATTTGATCACTAGCTTTTGCTGAAGTGATAAGCTCCTGTCATTCACTTGTTCCCTGGAGATGCTCTTCCTTCCTCAACACAGCACCCACCCACCCGCTGACTTTGCAGGGGGAGTGACACCCCATGACTTAGTTCAGTACCTTTCCATTACCCAGGAAGGCACCTGCTTCCCAAGGACCTCGGGCACCTGCAGCCGGGCGCAGTAAAGCAGTTGGCGCCCTAGCTATGTGTGGGCAGAGTGGCGCAGGGCAGTGCATTGCAGCGGGACAGGGACAATGCACAGTACTCAGCGACACAGTTATTACAGCCCTATAGTATCCCGTTGCATAAAACTGCCCGTGAGAATGAGTCACTTTAGAACACAAAGGAAGAACGCTTGGCAACACAGAACAAGAAAATAAAAACAAGCATTCGGAGATAAGGGAGCTAGAAAAATTTCCTTAGACACAACCGTTAGAGTGTTTCGTCAGTTCTCAAGATGGGCTATTTAATGGAATTAATACAAAAAACCATTCCTGTTAGCAGTCACTGCAGAGGAGTTTTCTCTTTGGACTGTGTGATTCCATGAACACACAGGTCCTTTAGAAGAGTTAGTGTTTAACTAGGAAAAATATATTTTCTTAAGAATAACCATAGTACATATATTTACGCATGCTCAAAGGAACACATGTGTACATTATTTATCATTATACTTAAGTAGGTATTAATATGTATGTAATGCATTTGTTTATTCTAATATTTGAGTCATGATGCCAAGTTTAAAAAAATAGGTAATATTAAAGGTATCTTTAGTAAATATTTCTTGACGGGACAGGCCAGATAAAATATCCTAATACAATAATTACTGAAAATAATTATATATAAACATGTGATTATATATAAACAGATGATTATATATAAACATCTTTATGTACTCAATGAAATAGTCAGAGGTAACCTCTGTATTTCCTTAATGATTCTTAGAAAGATAATATTATACTATATTTTTTCCATTGTTCATTTTATAAAAAACTGTATCTTTTTTATTTAGTGAGGTTAATTGTTATTAATACACAGACATTTTTAAACAATCCACTATCACCTAATATATCATTTGTGATGTTAGCCTCAAATAATCTAAGACTAGCAAAATGTACAAGAATTGATTGATTGCTAGTTTTCTTTTAGATGATACAGTGACAAATAAAAAGATGAAATAATGTAGTCTAGGATGCGGTTAAATATTAAAGTCTGTATTGTGTGCACCAAACCATATTTCTCAAACTGGTATCTAAATTGCCTAATAGAATTATGTACAGTAATTAGATAATGAATTGAACTATTATTATCTTAAATTCATTCTAAATATTTGGGTATAAAAAATATAAACCACATTCTGCCCTCAATTTAAAATGTTTCAGAATTTTAAATTAGAATATATGATGTTATTCACAAACCACAGAAGTCAGTATACAAACTTAATCATTAATGCAATTCTGATCCATTGTTTTGACAAGACTCTTCTGCTGTGAAGAAAACTGGATGGATCAGAGAAAGTGAATGCCTGGGGACTTATCAAAAAGTAATTAGCAGGAATGGAGATTAATTGACTGATATCAAAGAAGCTGTATGTGAGAAATTCCCAGTGATCTTTGAAAAACTAAAGCTTAAGTTAAAACTTTGGAGATTTCTAAAGATACCTCATTTGGCTTTCTTAGAAATCAGATATTAAGAAAGCTTATTTTGTTGATCAATGATATAATTCATTTTGTATCATAAATTAAATACACCCCAAATATTCTATGTATGCCTACTGGAATAGAAACAATTTAAATATCTAATATGGCTCACTATTCCAGCAATTATACCTGAACCCATTCTGAAATATACTTGTTTATGTAAATAGGTAGCAGCACAGTATAGAAACATTACGAGTTAAATATTCAATGTACCATAGCAATATTTAATCCAAATTATAAATTGGAAGAGTTTGATTAAGATATTCTAAGTTTGAGACGTTGTTTTAAAATTAGCATGTGCACATTGTTCTATGTTAACCAATACAAATGAACAGTCTTGCTGTCCTGCATTCAAACACTAAAGGGTATTCTTTAAATTGTCTCTACATAATGCTTTCATTTCTTTCTGTATTTATATGTAAACGATATCAAGGCAGTGGTGTTTCTAAAATATGTCCACAGATTCTTTGATACTCCTCCCTTCAAAGGTGGAGCTTAGTATCCCCATTCTTGAGTGTGGGCTGAACTATGAGACTCATTTCTAACCAATGGAATGTAGATGTAATGATGGTGTGTCACTTCCAAAATAGGTCACAATGTTGTGCATTTGCTTTGTTCTTTCTTGGATCCCTTCCTCTGATGGGGGAGCTATCTGCTACATCATGAGGACGCTTACATAGGTCCGCCTGACAAGGAGCTGAGGTCTCTCACCAACAGCCAAGACTAAATTGCCCAGCCTGAGAGTGAGTCACTTCAGAAGTGGATTCTCCAGGCTTGGTCAAGCCTTCAGATGACTGTAGCATGGCCAAGATCTGAGTAGAACCTTATGAGGGACCCTGAGCCAGACCCACCCAGCTAAGCTGCTCTTGGATCTTTGATCATCAGAAAATGTGTGAAATTATAGAAGTTTACTGTTTTATGCCACTAAGTGTGGTTAACTTGTTGCATAGAAATGAAGAACCAATATAAAGTAGAGGGCAAGGTAAGCAAAAATATTTTACATTATGATGTGAAAAGTACTGTATTGATGCAATGGGAAAAGAGAAATCAGAAATCAATTCTGGCAAGAAAGATCAGAGAGGTGGCATTTGGATTGGACAAAACTTGAAGAAAAATAAGAATCACTCCAGGTGCAGAAAGAGGTGGTTTTCTAGGCAGAAGAATCAAAGGTAAAAAAAAACATGGACATCTGAAGAAGTAGCCTGTTTGGGAAATGGCAGGAAGTTTGGTGTATAGGTTTGTTAAAATTTGAAAAAGTGACACACAGGTCACGCATTTCTGTAAATGAGTAGCATGTGCAGGAGTTAAAATACTCAAATTGATTACTTGATTCCAGGAAATACGTTTCCTCTTAACCATATGTATTTTCTACAGCACACATCAAAGAACACATTTCCAAAGACTGATTTCTATGGTAAAATTCCAGCATAGGAAAGTCCTTTGCATTCAAGGATAGCTACATTCCTTTTTCACAGTTTGGGAATTCTCATTTCCTACGATTCTCAGAATACATATTAATGAATCTAAGAATTATACAGCACATACTATGAACTAGCGTATTTCTAAGGGCTTGGAAAATATCAATTCATCTAATATTCACATAAGCATGTGGACTAAGTCCTATTAGTTTCTTCATTTTACAAATGGGAAACTAAGGCATAGATAGGTTAACTGATTTTGTCAAGATTACATAAATAGTGAATAGTGGGGCTTGGATTCCTGTCCAGGCAATTTGGCCTCAGGATTTTGCTCTTTACAATTATATTTACCATTTCTATTACACTGAAATCTCAGCAAAGATACCTTATCATCTATATTAATTTCTCAGGTGAATTTCTCCATGAACTCTCAACTTTTCCCTGTTGGAATAACACTTTTCATACAGTTTCATAAAATGTGTTCCACAAAATATTAATCCTATGAGATAATTTGTGGGAAATAGTCAAATAACTTTGGGAAACCCAAGACACCAGAATATTTTCTTGGTGATGAACAACAGATGTTAACGTATTTAAAGCTCTGAAAATTCCTACAAAAGCAAAGTCTATTAAATTATATTTTTAAAACCAACATTATGACATATTATACTCTACTAATTTTCAACTGTTTTCAGATATATTTGGGGTATTACGCTTCTTATTGCTCTTAACATCTCACTGACCACTCTGAGAATTGTTAATCAAGGATAAAATAACTGAATCTTTTCCTCCTTAAAAATAGGCTTAACCATACAAACACCACTGTACAAATAAAAGCACCCTCACTAAGGATACATTCTGACTCTGAAAACTCCCATATTTATTATGAAGTTTGTACAAGTGATAAAACTCTTTCACCAGCAAGTAGAACTCTTTTGTTTGCTGTTGGAAACTACCTTATTTCTCCACTTCCTTCTCACTCCTAGGCCCTATAATCAATCTTTATCCCATGGTTAGCCCTGGACCTCCCTCTGCGTAAGGCCCTTTCCTACCTCAACCACATCTCAAACTCCTTTGATATTTGGAGGATTGGAAGCAAAACTAGAAAGCCATGGCATCTTGAGATGAAATTAAAATTAAATTAAAATGAACCTTGACATCTTTTAGTCTACCCTTTATCCTGGCAAAAATGGAATCACTGAGACCTCAAGAGGTTAAATAATGTGCCCGGTGTCAGGGATTTAATATGGGTTAGGCCGCGGTTGAAGCAGCCATTTCCTGATAGCTGATGCAGGGTCTGAGCAGCCTGTGGCCTGATCAGCAAGAGCGAAGAGGAGGGGAGATAAACGCAGTTCTGCCGCAGGTGCGGGATCGAGCTGTCACTTGGCTGTTAGGACTTGTACCCCCAGTGTCCCCACCACTCCCTCAATACCAAGAGCCTCACGACTAAGGCCCCAGATTCCACTGTGGCACAGACATGCAAGAATTCAACTGGAGGGATGAACAATTTAAAAACGAATCTCTTCCCTCCGGGTGGACATGGCCCCGCCTTAGTGTTTCATGAAAATCTCTCCATCCTTTTGGACGGGATTCCTTGGCATTACACAACCTACACTGCTGTATGTGGTAGGAGAAAAAAATAAGAAAAAATGGGGTGAGAAGAATATGAAAGGCAAAAAGAGAAGGAAGATCCTAGCTTCATTATTTTTCTATCCAGGATTCATTATAATTAGAAACTATTTGCCCTTCTAAATCTTGAGTACTATATTTTGTTTTAAAAAGTCATTTTAAATGAAATTATTAAAAATTATAAAATGTTTATGGCTTAAAAATATGGAAAGTTATAAAGAACAAATTTCAGAGGAAAGTAATATAGACCTTTTAAATTTATATCCTATTTTAATTTTTTTCATAGTATATATATATATATATATATATATATATATATACTATATATATAAACATTATTGGATATGTGTGTGTGTGTGTGTGTGTGTATATGTGTGTGTGTGTGTGTGTGTGTATATATATGATACTATATATACGTATTAACATTATTGGTAAACATACTTTTTAATGCCTCCCTACCACTTCTTCTACATTCCAATGACTCAGCCCCTCCCATAGTAGCTTATAAAAAGAGAGATTTGTATAGAAGTGAACTTGGGTTTCAATATTGGCTTCATTGTACTCAGTTGTGTTATCTCTGCAAATGATTTTTCTGAGCTTCAATATTTTTTGATCCAAAGTGCCCCCTTGCCAGATATTTAGCTCCTCACAATTCTTGGTCCTTTGACCTGATAAATGAGGGTAATATTCTTCTATTACCAGGAGATATGCACTGCTAGATATGCATAATAGATGTCCCCCTACCATAGAACACTGCATAATACCACATGGTGGTGAGGGTTTCCAGTATTACTTTGTATCTGCACTTCCATGCAGTAAGAAATGTATATTAATCTAATTAGCACTACACTTCCAGAATCCTATAATAGGTGACATTCCCTAAGCAGTTATGTGTAGGCACAATGCTGAGTAGCATCCTTATATTAACTCATTGCTTGTCATGACAATGTCATAAATTAGGAACTCATAATATGCTCATTTAGAGGACAGGGAGGCTGAGTCTTAGAACTCATATTTTATACAAGGCCACTCACCCTTTTAGTAAATGTCTGAGCTGGAACTGCAACTGATTTTATTTCAGACCCGAAGCCTGTGCCCTCAAACACGATGTTTCAATGCTCTCCTGGGCTTCCCTGAGGCCTGCCACCACAGCCCTGGTTTTCCTGGGCCAAGCTTTTCTCAATATCTATAGTCTTCCTTTCTGGAACATTTTAACATAGACTGGTCCTCCCCATTCTATCACAAAGGTACCTCTATTTCTTCTTCTCATATTATAATCGATTTTTCTGGAATTTCACTGATTTCCTTAAATTTATCTTCTAATTTACTATTTTTCTCTTCAGATTTCACTTTCTATGTTTTAACCTATATTTCTATAATTTCAGTTATTATAATCAGCATTTCTAGACCTTCTGTAAACTTACAAACATCAGCACCTTTCTCTACACTAGAAATAACCAGCGGGATAATACACTAGAGAATATGCTACCATTCATAATAGAAAAATTGCTTTAAAATATGTATTTTTAAATGAATGCAGAATACTTATAGACTATGAAGAAAATTATAAAACTCTATCGAATGATATTAAAGACCTGAAGAAATGAAGATATGTGTTCTATTAATAAACAGAATTATTTAGCATTGTTCATTTCCCCTAAATTATTCCTTTTGCTCTCTGGGCTTGCTTGTTTGATAATATGTAAAACACGTTCTAAATCCAAGCAGATGAGCTCCAGGTGAGTTTTTGAAAACTTCAGTTCGTCAGTTGAGAACTATTTATGTGCTGTGTTCATATGTGTGAGGGGTACACAGACCAATCAAGTAAAAACAAAAGATATCACAGAAGTATGGGGAAATATAAAAGATCAAGGGGACTTTTTAGCTAACTCTTTTTATAACACAAATTACCTAAGAAGATAATAATGAACTTTCAAGTTGAGACTGAATGGTGACAGGAGAGAACATTTGACAAGTTCAGGTGGAAAACTTAGAGCCCAGTATGCTTCTTTTCTGAACAATGAAAAGACACAATCATAAACTCTCTTCTCTGAGGATACCACTCATAGATCGCCATTCATTCATTCATTCATTCATTCATTCATTCCTTCTTTCTTTCTTCCACTGTCTGCCAGTCCGCCCCTATTTGAAGATTAGGCACACCTGGGAGAATAAAGGGTCTAGGCGGGCACGTGGGCACGCGGGGAGAGTCGGCAGCCTCAGTGCAGGAAGCGCGTCACAGGATTGCGTCACTGCACAGGGAGGAGTGATGACTGTGGTCTTGGCATCGGCCTGCTGCCTGACAACTCAGAGGCCGTCCCCTGCAGACAACAGGGGCTGTCTGATGAGCCCCCTCCAACTGTCCTTTCCTTCCCGCTTTCCTCAGGCTGAACCTCACAAGACGTGGCTAGTATTCCATAACGATTATAGCAAAACTGCTCACCCTTCTCTTTTTATCCACTGGCTGATAACTTAGCTGTAGATATAAAAAAAATCCCCTTTGTACTAAAATGTAATGAATAGTCCGTTAGTGTAAGAACACGTTTCCCTTCCTCACAAAAACCTGAACTGTCCTCCCGCAGTTTATCAGTTTGTCTGTGACAAAGATATATCAACTAGTGATGTTACAAACTGTTTCTCTTTTTCCACTTCATGATATATTTGGGTCTTAGGGTGGCTTTTTTTCTAGTTCATGGTGTAGCTAAAGTCATCTAAGCATTGGCAATAAAACCTAGACATTTTAATTGAGAAATGGCTCAAAATTATGAAAGAAGGGGCACAGTAAAGGAAACCAAAATAGAAGAAGCAGTAAGGACCTATCAACAAAGCAAAGAAAGACCAAACATGGGTATTACACAGGGTAAGTACACCAAGGAAAAAGATGCAACCTTTATGTGTATATAGGGTTCAAAATTTAACAATTTACTTGCTATCATAATATTTGAGTTACAATTGCCTTCGATAAAAATGTTGTTTTCATTATGAGGTTGTAAAAAATCAATTTACCCTTAAAGAAACTTTTAGTCCAAGCTAATACTTAACATTGATAGTTAATAATCTTCTAGGGAATGGTGGTCTTGACCTCTACATCTACAGTTAACTATAATCTGGGATCTGTTTGTGGAGTCACATAAATAATAGCATATGGTTATTGTAAGATGACAGGTTCACTATTTCATCTTAAGAATTAATTCTGCACAATCTATTATTTGACAGGATGGAGTTAGGGATATTTAGATCAGCGATTCAATGCTAGGCTCTTAGTTCAAAATTCAGATCTTTACTCTTAATACAAGATATCTAGTCATCATAAGTATATTTACTGGCTTAGGAAATAATGAGGACTGCTTTGCAGCGGGGACTGTTTAAAAAAACAGACAAGGATCACTGTTCTGGCGATTCTGTACTATAGCAGGTGGAACAGACAATAAATACTAAATATAGTACATGACTCAATTATATAGCATATCAGATGGCAAAAAGTGCTAGGAAAAACAAGTAGTCGAGGTTAAAGGAGATCTGGAGTCCTTGGGGCAGGTATGAAGATTGTAGGGAATAAATAATTATAGGATCTCTGGTCATTATAAATCTGTGGATTCTATGTATATTTTGTACCATTACATACATAAAAGTGGCTTTAATTGATTGAGGATTGGAAGATTAATATGCATACATACGTGAGCCTTCTTCTGGAGAGAGAATCTATTACTTTCAACAGACCCTTAAATGAATCACGTTCCAAAATAAAAAATAATAAAAAATTAAAATGACTGACATTTTCAGTATTTTGTTTTTCACAAAACTAGATAACATTGTTCATGTCCTTCCTATACCCTTTGCTTTTATTATCAATAATTGTGGGACTTAGACTTTTTGGAAAATACTATATTATTACGTATGTTAATAGTTCTGTCTGAAAAGGGTAAGTAATAAAATTAATAATACAAATAACACCAGTTTCTTCTCCTTAAATTTCAGCCCTTTTCAGTACAAAGATAAAATGGATTTAGAAATATTCAGTGTGACCACAATTACTGACCTCACCTATATATTAAATTTCTACATCTAAACCGATGGTCATTAAAAACAACATCTAGAAAGTGTTAAGTACATGGGGAAACAAGAGCCAAGAGTGCATTCTAAACAGCTACAATTTTATCCTTTGTAAGGTTATATTGCTCCACTTATTTTTATGTAAAACGAGGATTATAATTCCTGCCTCAAAATATTGTTATAGGAATTAAATGAGGTAATATATATGTAAACACATTCTACATCCAAGTCCTTCTTTTTCTTTATAGACAATGTATTCCTATGATTTTCTCATTATTACAAAAGAACATACATGTAAAATTTCTTTGCTATGATGGAGTCTTCCTTGACATGTGGCTTCTCCAGTGTTACTGCACCTTAATGTTCTCTAGATAATCTTTGAAATGTTCCTTCCTTGAGATAAAACTGCTTTTCCCTGGTTCTTTTCCTCTTTTTTCATAATGAAGACTAATAATGCCATTTAACCATGACTGTTTTATTATCTCTTCCCACAATCTATCTCTATGTGAAAGACTTAGCAAGCTCTTATTATAAAGTTCTAAATGATTTGAATGATAACTTGTGTCAACCTGGAGAAAATTATTTTTCTAAAGGTCCTCAACTTGGCTGCTATGTTTTGGAAGATTAACTTGTGTTGCAAAATACATGAGAGTAAGAGCAGGGGAAAAATAGATTCTCTCCATGATTAAACTTAATCTGTAAGCACAAGATTAAGGTTCAAATGCTGCAAATATTTGGTTAAAGGGAAATTAGAAAAGACAATGTATAAGTGAGAGTGTATAGATAGGTGCTTCTGAGAAGGTAAATATCAAGGCAGAAGCCTGTGCTGCAGGCTGGGATCAGAATGCCTTTGTGTTGTCTAGGTCAGGCGGGAATGAATCATGAGATGAGTTCTTTCACTTATTGCGTGGACATGAGTAGCTGGCACCTGGTCAAATAAAATGAAGTATAAGCAAGGCCTAAACAAACTGAAGAATTCTAAAAAGTTTAAGTACCAACTTTGTTACTCAGCTTTGGTGGCCCAAGTTTCAAAGCTATGAGAAACAGCAAAATCAAGTTTATATAAATTATAAAGTATATAACAACCTCAGAAACTTTAAGAAGAGTAAACATTTGTTAACTACCTTTCTTTAACATAAATCGCAACTGATACCAAGTAAGATATGTGAGTGATTATAAAATTACTTAATTTAATTTTTTCTGTAAACTATTTATTTAAATTGAAACATTTGTAGCATTAGTGTGGTTTATATAATTTTGCTTTTAATTTCTAAAATTTAACTTTCTTTTCCCTGGGAAACATAAAAGTATGTTTTTTGAGAGTTGGTCCCCAGTTTTTCAATCATTAGCACTCAAGTGAAAGAACGATACTACTTGCTGAATACATGTAAATATGCACCACCATCTCAGCGACAAATCGCTTGATTAAACAATCTACATACCTCCAGTGAATTCAATACTATTTCAGTGACAACACATACTACAGAAATACAAGATTAACCCATTAACCAAATTTAAATGTATTTCTTTTCATTTATTAGAATACAATAAGAACAACCTTGAAAATCAAATTTCGTTTATCCAAGTCAGTTAAGATTCAATTTAAGCAAGGATAGGTATATATAGATCTTGTGAAAGGGATGTTAGTCTTTTGTAATCTAAGAGGTTCATGTATTGAAAAAGAGAGATCAGAGGAATTTTAGTTCTGACTATAACAAATAAATGCATTTATATGTTTTAGAATGAGCATTTTCTGATGCAGAAAGATATTCCACCATTTAGTATAAGAAACCATTTTAACTCTAAAAAAGCCTATTAAAATTCAGTATATTCTACAAAGTGTTCTTTAAACTGGAAATTTTATACTGGTCCTTCCTATAACCACATTACAATTATATTTTATCAATACTTATCTCCTTTTTTAAAGCTTATTATATTTAGAAATTTAAATCATGTCTATAAGTATGAGTGACAAGTTTCCAAGAGCATATCTTTGACAAGGTCAAAAACAATCCATTTCCATAGAAAAATATTTACATTTCTGGTCTTTGGTCAGATGTCCTACAGTTCTTCAGTATACTACCAAATGAACACAGCCTCCTGCCTCAATGGATTGTCATAGTAGAACAGTTGGTGACCAATAAATACTCATAATTCCCATTAAAATGTAGATCCCAAAAGAAACTAAAAGAACAAAATCAAAAATTGATAAGGAAAGATAGATTATAACTACTTTCTTATAAACTTCAAAATCTTATAAAACTCAACAAGAGTTTTTCCCTGATGTTACTGATGTAAAATCTACCAGGCCAGAGCTTATTTTCAACTGTAAAATGCATGCTTATAAATTCAGGTTGTTGCTTTTTCTTTTAAATTTAAATGGAACTTGCAAAGCATTCTATTTTCATCAAACAAAACATTTCCTCCCCTTTTGCCCAGCATTGCCACATAATTTATAAACTGGAAACTTACCATAATATCATTCCAAGACTTTGGGGCAATTCTGCATTAGACAATGTGTTACAATACTTTTCTCATTGAAATGAAGTTAAATTTAGGATATGATTATTGCGTGCTATGATTGAAGAAAATGCTTACTATATATGAGCAATATAAAAAATTTTCCTCGATCTGACCAGTGCTTAACCTGTATTGTCTTACGTCATGAACCCTTTACATAAAAAAAGCTAGGAAGAGCTTCGTCCATTCTCCATCAGGAAGGACATTGGTGCTACAGATAATATAACGACCATGTCTTCCAGGGCTTTGACAAAACCTCAGATGTGAGGCCTTCTGGCCAAGCGTCTGAGATTTCACATTGTTGGAGCTGTCATTGTATCACTGGGGGTTGCACCTTCCTGTAAGTTTGCTGTGGCTGAACCAAGAAAGAAGTCATACTCAGATTTCTACAGAAATTATGATTCCATGAAAGATTTTGAGGAGCTGAGGAAGGCTGGTATCTTTCAGAGTGCAAAGTGATCTTGGAATGTAAAGGATTTTTTTAGGTTGAATTCCATGGAAGCTTGTCACTGGTCTGTGTTTCCTGAACTCTGAAACATGAATATTTGAGCTGAGGGATGTTTCTCTTGATAAACAAAGAATTAAGAAATACTGGGGGGGGGGGGGGGGGAGCTAGGAAAATGCCTAGCAAAGATTTGCAGCATCTGCTCCTCCCTACATTGTCACTTTTTAAATAAAATGTTAGTTTGTGTATGTGTGTGTGTGTGTGCTCACTCGCCTTATAAAAACCTGGTTCCCCACAACCATTGTTTTACACCCTTGTATGTTTTGCTAATGATTTAGACTTTACCATGTAGACAATAAGGAACCACTGCAGATGTATAATCATGCAAATTAGATGATGAAATTTGTGTTTTTTACTCTCATTATAGAGAATAAACAGAAGGAGTTGAGACTGGAGTTAGGGAGAGCAATTAGGAAGTTAGGGCAACAATATAAGGGGAGGAACTATATGTGAAAATCCTTTGCAAATTTCAAAGCCCTTACAAATGTTAGTTATTATTATTAGCAAGATTAATGCTTCTGGTAATTAAACCTCCTTGGATTAGGTGCAAGAATGAACTGCATTAGCAAGACTCCCTACCCTAAAGGGACTTGTCATAATGAGACTCCTTTATGTTATAAGTAAGGTCAAAGTGCAACACTAAGCTGCTGCTTGACTGCTTTGCACTACAATGGCCCAGCTGTCTATTTAAATAACTCTTATGCTAAAAAGGAATCTGTTATTATAGCAGTGCCTCTGGGTACTGCAGGAAACCATCTAAAATAGTTCCATGAGTCTCTTTTAAAATAGGGCTTTCTATGCCAACTGGAATAAATTTTCCTAGATATAACCTAATTTAAATGGCATATAAATCTCCAATTTGCCATTTGCTATGTAGATAACCAGAAGCGCTCTAATAAGAAAATGTAGGTGTCATTACACTTGGTCAAATATACTATCAGACGACTAGCTAATAGACTTGGAAAATTTTACATCCTTTATCAATAGAGATGGCATTAAAAACAGACCCTAAAGCTACTTCATGAATTTCATTCTAAAATCAAAGCACATTATCCTTATCTGGTTCTGTCTCATTATAATTAGTTTAGTCTCAATGCAACAGCAATTTCTTGAAAGCATATTGTATGTTAGAATAAAATTTGGGGATTTAAAAAAAACCCCCTACAAATAGCTTTTAGATATTTGCTCCCTTTATCCCTGCCCATCCCTGGGCCCCCTACTGCTGACACAGGGCCAGTATGGAGGTATTCCAGTATTTGAGAAGTTATGCTTCTAAGAATGTCTGTGCATTTTAGAAAGTAGCTACAAACCTATATGTTAAGCAAAAGAGTCTCTCATCATAAAAATTTGGGGGGGAAAATGCTCTAATGCTTCTGAATTTTAGCCTGCAGAATGGGTTATATATTTATGATACCTACCACCTGAGGATAGCACAAGCCTCTAAAATGAAGGTTGTGTGACATTGGAAAAACAACTGATGTCCTTACTGAAATAACAGACTGAGGCAGACAAAAACATTGCTTAAGACCGAAGACAATAACTGATCAACAAGCACACACAGATTATGTCTGAGTATTTATTCCCCAAGCACCGGCCTGCAGACTATACTTTTGAGAAACGTATTCTTCAATGATTAAGGCAGATGAAACTATCTGGAATGCTCATTTTGGGGGAGAAATCTGATTCCTCAGCACTGCTATAAAAATGATGTGTTTCTGCCATATACAGCAGCATAATTCAGATAAATTTACCCTCAAATGAAAAGTCCCCGATGCAAAGCACATGACTGATAGCATTCTTTATACAGACTGAATATAATGGGTTATGTTTGCGTGCACATTAAAGCTCTGTGAACTTGAAGATTAGAGGAGTAGTATTTTAGTGATTTAGATCAAGTAAATCACAAGTAATTCAATCACACTGGAATCTATGGTGATTGTTGGGCATTTCTATTTATACTTATGGGACTTTAATCTGAATAATAAAATCTTTGTAGATGTGAATGAAAAAGACACCACATACTAAACCTGACAAGCTCAGGGGAGGCCTGCATGGCGGCCTTACAAACTCAGAGACCTAGAGTAACCACATAAGATGGTCTGAAATAATAACTTCCTAACTAAAAGCAAGTCTTGGTGAATAGTCGTGTCCTTGGTAAGGTCAATCTTTAGCTTAATTGAGCCTGTCTACTGTCTTTTTGCATTTAGGGTAACATACCTGTGAAATGTCAGAGTAATTCCCCTTTTCCAGACTGCTCAGGGCACAATCTCCCACCAGAGCAGAAGACCACAGAACCCGTCATTGTTATCCAAATACCATCTCTATGTGTTGTAAATGTTATTAACTTTTCTACATTCATCAATGTAAAAGAAGCATGTGTCTCTCCATTTTACTCATTTTGCAAAGAGTAAAACGGAGACTTCTGTGCTTTGCTTTCACTGCCTCCCTAATCTACCACCAATGGATTTCATGTAAGCCCTCATCTCTCCTCTTCTGACTGTAATGTATAAAATAAAGGTTTGGATGTTTCTTATGTAAACATAGAGAAAATCATAATATTTAAATGCTTTAGCTCATACTATTCACTGGACACTATGCTACATGAATTTAGCTAAATTTATTCTCAAAACAAATTTCAGAAAGAGAAATTATTAATACTTGTTAGAGAGAAAACCCAAGGCCCAAAATGTCATGACTCCTGCTAAATGCCCATGATGCCAAACCTAGATTTAATACCTGATCTAACTGCAGTTTCAACCTCTCCCAGAAATATAATTTTAACCAGCCAGTCTGGAATTTTCAGGTCAAGCACCAGTAAAATAATCTGTCACCTGGACCCTCTCAATCCCCCATAGAAAGAAGAGGCAATCTGCATGATAAAAACACTTCCCATTCTCTTCCCTCTAAGGAAAGATGTCCCCAGCCCCCAAACCATCGTGTGTGTGTGTGTGTGTGTGTGTGTGTGTGTGTGTGTGTGTGTGTGTGTGTGTGAATAAGTCCCTTGCCCTACCCTTTTTCCTATAAAAACCTTCCGTTTGTACAACTCCAAGAAGTACTCTTCCAGTTGCTACTGGATGGGATGCTCCCTCATTCATGACTTAGTAAAGCCAATTAGCTCTTGAAATTTACTGGGTTGAATTTTGGCTTTTAACACCCTCTATTCAATAAATGAGGAAACTAGATCAAGGTCACTATTACACTGGAATTTAATAGTTTGAATTCTGACCACAGTGTCACACATTCCTTAAGAAACAAAAAAACACAAAAATCTGCATGTCTTTTTTCCTCCCAGCCCCTGTCTGTATAAATAGACTGGAAAGATGTAAATTTGAAATGCTTGAGAGGAGAAAGTCTAACCTCAGAGGTTCCTGCAAACTCTTATACCTACATACATACAGTAGAGTGCTAGTTAGAGAAATTAGACTGGTGACTGTATTGAGGGATCTTTCCTGATAGAGTCCAAAAGTTTGCCCCAGAAAAGTTGCACCGGTGACCAAGCAAAGGTGGTAAAAGGAAGCAGAATTTGTCACTCCAAAACATGTCTCTTTGGCATAAGAATTATTTTAGGCTGATTACTTTTAAGAAACAGCAGATACAGCAGAAATCTAAAAAAAAAACCAAGTAGAAGTTACCCTTTTGTAAGAGATTTCTGCATTTATAATGCAAATCTCCATTTGTCAGTCTTTCTGTACCAGGAAGAGGAAGGTGGATCTAAATCTCTAGAAACTGTCCTCAGTGGAGAGGCAAAGACTTAAACTCCATAACCACCCTTGTTTGCTGTTGAAGGGGAGTAGAGATATCACCAGAAATATGCCTCTTTAGAGTATTGATTATTTTAAGCTGATTATTTTTATGGACCAGAAGGCCCAGGAAGGATCTCTTACTTCCTTCTTCCTACTTAAAATGATTTAATGTAGAAGGTCTGTTCTGGGAGGAACCATTACCACAGATAACTAGAGTTTAATGGTAGACAGCAAGGAATCAAGCAAGGCCCCTTTGACAAAGTCCTCTCTATGTCCCATTGTCTCCAGATATCACAACAAACATTTATTAAACATTAACTCTTTATCTCCTTGTGAATTGCATTACTTCCCTCTGAAGTCCCAGGTCAAGACCTCCTCCTAAATCCAAAATAACATATATATATGATTTTGCCTTACTGTCTTTGGGATTCTTCATGTTTATGCGAATTATTGTGCATATGTATTAAATGTGATTTTCTCCTGTTAAACTGCCTTATGTCATCTTAATTGTTTGACCACGCATAAGAACCAGGAGGGGAAAAGAGAAATTTTCCCTCCCCTACATTGTGCTTTACCTGCTAACCTTCTGTAATTGGATCCTTAGACCACAACATCTTGTTTTTAGCTGAAAATGGTACCTAAGGTGATGACATGGGCCATTTCAAGGAGTTACTCAGTCTCCCTGGGTATCTCCCATGTACAGAGGAAATTACATGTTAGTAAACTTCTGTGTGTGTTTTCCCCCCTGTTAATCTGACTTTTATTACAGGGGGATGGATTCCAGCTAGAAACCTAGAACAGTAAAGGGGATTTTATTTTTCCTTACATGGTAGGTGGGTAGCCACTGGGAAAACAAGAAAACAAAAAAACACTAGAGATATCCGCCAGTCAATGTTGCTCTAAGAAACATCAAAAGACAGTGCCAAGAGCTTTTTCCTGCAATGGGATTATTTCCTGCAGTATGCCCTATGGATTGTGGTTAAAACAGGGAAAATATACACTCCCAGTGTAAATATACACTTCCAGGCTTGCAGAGAAAAAATTTGCTGGGTTTTTAGTCATCAGTTGCATTCTGCAGATCCCTCATTTGTATAAAAGGTAGCTTGGCAGAGTGGAAAGAGCTTGTATTTTGAAGAACAATAAAGCTGGATTAAATATAAATTTGAATAAGACTCTACAGCCTACCAGGGAAAACATCTAACCATTATGAGACTCAGAATAAGACTAATCAGGTTCAAATCCCTGTAATTCTATGTCTGAAAAATAGATGTCATAATAGTAGCTACCTCACAGATTGACATAGGTTTAAGTTAATCAACCCATGTGAGATATTCAGTATGTTTCCTGGATGTGGTTACAAAGGGTTAATTACTATTATTGTTCTTGTTATTACATTAAAATAAACAATCATTTTTTAGTATAAATTTGGGTAAATTAGGTAGTGTATGCAATTTGAAAGCATCTGCAACATGGTATTTAATCTCAGCTATTCTTCCTTTATCTGAATGTTGTAATAAAGTCTTTGAATCAGCTCTATCCAGCAGGGGACATTTTTTGATTCTTAAAGCTGGGTGGGTCCTTCAATCAAGCATTATCTCTCTCTCAATCTGGCAGAAGACTAATATGGACCCCACTTTGACCCACATGGGTGGTCAATGAATAGAATGTAGACATGTGAAAAACAAAATGCCATCCTCAAGGCCGCTGAGATGGGCAAACACTGTTTTACACTGTTAATGACATGGAATTCTTTCCATTTCTGTGTTTTTGCCTTTGTACTTAGAATTTTATCTCCATCCTTTGATGATAGCTGTGGACATAACCTGACAGTATTTAAATGGCTCTATGGTTTCTTGCCAAGAGTTTTATTAAGAGTTTTAGATTTATTAGAGGCAATAGAGTTTGCTTGATACCTTGGTACGTTATTCTAAATTTTACTCTCTAAGAATTACCTTCTTCCATGACTTGTTGCCTCAAGTTTATAGTCACTAGGACTTGGTTTTTGTTTGTTCTTGGTATTGAAAAAAAATAGCTTTCCTTTGTTCTGGCCCTTTAGTTTTCCTATCTACTTTTGAAATGCCAGGACATTGAGATTATACCTAGCATTCCAAATCCAAGATTTATTATGTATTGCATTTTCTTTAAAAATTAGACTGTAGATCTAAGCATATGACATTTATGAAACTACATTGATTTATTATCAAATAAAAGTTTTAAAAAGACCAATAATTTTAAAAGCAAGCACATATTTAAAATGATAAACTTAATATTGAATCATCTGATTGAACATCAATAAACCAGACAATACAGACTGAGGGGGTTTCTATACACACACAGAGAAATTATAAATTTTTCTTTAAAGTTTTCCCTATGCTTCCATATGAAACAATAAGTTAGGAATCTACATTTTAGACACAAAAATTTCCAATTAAAAAAATACCAAGTTGCCAAACACAACACACCAGCCAACTGGATTTGGTTCCCCACAGGGAAGTTCGAGCTTATGAAACTTACACATTGTCACCTGTTTTACCCTTCTGGACACAGGCTCCTTTGCTTGTATCTACAGAAACATAGGCACATACAGGCTTTATGTAATTCTATTATTCATAGTACATTGGGTCATCATGGGTTCAGAATTTGCACACACACATGCACATTGTTGTGTGTGTACCAATTGTACATTTATTAACACATACATATATTCAATATCTGATATATACATATCCAACTGACAAAAGCAGAATTAAGAATAAAAATATTATTTAAAAAAAATAATAAAAATATTAATGTTAGTATAGTCATTTGAAGGAGTATAGAATATTAACTCCTGGTTTATCTTATATTTCAAAATATATTTATGCCTTGTTCAGATACTAAAACTATGCCCTTTTACACACACATACTTTGAATTGGCTAAATAATACCTGCCTTAGTAATTTCATATATGTAAGCCTTAACAAACACTAAATACCTTCACAAAAACTTAAATATATCAGGTATTTTCAACAACAAAATTGAAAAATATATATACTATGATATATTTTAAACTTTAGATTTGGGGGGCATAATTTATTTATGCTAGTTTGATAAATTTTATAAATATAATGTAGACACGAGGGGGGGATCAGTATTGAAGCTTCTGATAGGAAGTTGCAAGGGTGGCCTTGATTGAGTGCCCACACGGAACTAGCACAGCCTGGACATACCCTCAACTGTTCAAAGAACCCTCTGCCCTGGCACCCCAGGACACAAATCTGGTTGCTGCTGGCCAACTTTCAGATCAAGACTCGTGGAACCACTGCCAGATGTGTCTGCTTGCAACTGCGATTGGATCCATCTGCAGTTTGCACCTGTTGTTTTGCTGAGGCCAGAGTAGAGGTGAGAATGTAAAAATTCACAGGGCAAGTCAACAGCAAAATTAAGGAAGTCGTTTTTCCTCACTCATGACCTCTTGTTTCTGTTTTCTTCCTTCCCTTTCACCTCAAGAGTCAAGATACTGATGGAATAACCCATGATCTGCTTCAGCCAATTATCCTAAGACAGTAATTATCATAATTTTCCACTAGAGTATGTAAAAAAAAAAAAGAAAGATGAGAAAAACAAATTTGCAAGCCAAGGGCAAAAAAAGATAAATTACTCTTCAAGGGCAGCCTCTGCTTGGACTGCACTGATTCGTGTTGACATAAGAAACACTGCTGTCACAGGAACACTGCTACTGTGTGATTACATGCTGAGCACGTCATTTTTTTCATGAAACATTTGGTTTAAATATACTTAGAAAAAAACAATACTGAGAGATGTATTTTTCTTGGATCTGTCAATGACCAATTATAGTTTAAAAATCAGACCTTCTGTAAAACAGTAATTCTCAAACTTTGCTGTACGTATAAAACCATTAGTTAGTACTGTTACAATGCAGATTCTGATTCAGTACGTTTGGGTTGGGGCCTGAGATTTTCCTTTCTAACAAGCAGCTATCAGATCCAGCCCATGCTGCTGATGCAGGCAGGCACTACACTTTGAATAGCAAGGCCACAGATTATATGTATTTGATTTCATAACATTAAATAATTTTGAAAATTGTAAATAAATCATTCAAATATAAACAATATAATTATTAACATGTTTATAAGTAGAATAGGTAATAAACGTAACTAATTATATTAGTGATAACTAAAATCTAGCATAAGCTATTTTTTAGTTACTAAATCATCATGTTAGTATTTTAAGCATTTTCCTACCTTGAGAGAAAATTGGCTGGTGTTCTAATGATAATTGCCTTCATGATCATTCTTCCTGGGTATGGTAGTAGATAGATAAGAATTCTTTCTTTTGTTATCTATTTTTCTATTTGATTTTTAAAGACTATCTTGTTATAGAGAAGTCTTAGGTTCAGAGCAAAATTGAGAGGAAAGCACAGACATTTTGTACATAACACTTGCCCTATACATTCATAGCCACCCCCATCATCAACCTCACTCACCAGAATGTTACATTTTTTACCAAGGATGAACCTGCATGGACATATTATAATCACCGAAAGTACATTGTGGTTCACTCTTGGTTCTTATATTCTGTGGGTTTGGACAAATCTATGGCATACAGTATATCCGTTATTATATTATCATACGGAGTATTTTCACTGCCCTAAAAATATCCCTATTTATCTTCCCCTCACAGCCCTTGCAACTACTCTTATTTTTATTGTCTCCATAGTTTTTTTCTCTTTTCCAGAATGTCATATATTTGGAATTATACAGTACTTAGCCTTCTGACATTGGCTTCTTTCCCTTAGTAATATGTATTTAAGGTTCTTCCATGTTTTTGTGTTGCTTGATAGCTCATTTCTTTTTAGCACTAAATAATTTTATTTTGTGTGGATGTTTCACAGTTTCTTTATTCATTCACCCACTGAAACACACTCCTGGATGCTTCCAAGTTTTGGTAATTATGAATAAAACTGTTATAAACATCAGTGTTAAGGTTTTGTACAGACATACATCTTCAACTCCTTTGGGTAAATACCAAGGGGCATGATTGCTGGATTATATGGTAAGAGTATGCTTAGTTTTGTATTTTATATACCTGCTAGCAATGTACGGGAGTTCCAGTTGCTCCACATCCTCACCAGCATTTGGTGTTGTCAGTGGTCCAGTTAGTGGCCATTGTAACAGGTGTGTAATGATATCTCATTCTTGTTTTAATTTCAAGACACATGATATGTGTCTGAGGACACATGATATGGAGCATTTCTTCATATGTTTATTTGCCATCTATATGTCTTCTTTGGTGAGGTATCTCTTAATATCTTTGGGTCATTTTTTAATCAGATTGTTTATCTTCCTTTTGTTATGTTTTAAAAGTTATTTGTACATTTTGAATTATCCTTTATCAAATGTTTCTTTTACAAATATTTCTCCCAATCTGCAGCTTGTCTTTTCATTAGTTGACAAATTTTCTTTCACAGAGTACAAGTTTTCACATTTTAATGAAGTCCAGCTTGTCATTTATTTTATAGATTTTTGCCTTTGATGTTGTATCTAAAATGTCATCACCGTACCCAGGCCTTTATTCTATGTGATTATCTAGGAGTTTCAACATTTTGTACTTTACATTAATGTCTATGATCCATTTTGAGTTCATTTTTGTGAAGGGCTTCATGTCTGTGTCTAGATTCATTTTTTACATGTGACTGTCTAGTTGTTCTAGCACCTTTTGTTGAAAAGAACTATCATTTCTCCATTAAACTGACTTTGCTCTTTTGTCAAAGGCCAATTAACTGTATTTACGGGGTTCTGTTGGTCTATTATCTCACAAATGCCACACTGTCTCCATTACTGCAATTTATACAGTAAATCTTGAAGTTGAATAGCATCAGTCCTCCAACTTTTTTCTTCTCCTTCAATATTGTGTTAGCTACTCTGAGTCTTTTGTCTCTCCATATAAACTTTAGAGTCATTTTTTTTCATATCCATAAAATAATTTCCCAGAATTTTGCTTGAGATTTCATTGAATCTATAAATCAAGTTGGGAAGAACTGACATTTTTGACAATATTGAACCTTCCTATTTGCAAATTAGCAATATTTCTCCAATTATAGGCATACCTCAGAGATATTGCAGGTTTGGTTCCAGACCAACACAATAAAGTAACACAAATGTTTCGGTTTCCCAGTGCATATAAAAATGATGTTTACACTACCCTGTAATCTATTAAGTGTGCAATGGCATTATGTCTAAAAAATGTATATATCTTAATTTAAAAAGTTTATTGCTTAAAAATGCTAATGATAATCTGAGCCTTCAGTAGTCATAATCTTTTTTTTGCTAGTGGATGATCTTGCCCTTGTAACATCAAAGATCGCCAATCACAGATCACCATAACAACTATAATAATAATGAAAAAGTCTAAAATATTGTGAGAATTACCAAAATGTGACACAGAGACAGGAAGTGAGAAAATGCAGTTGAAAAAGTGGTATGGATAAACTTGCTTTATGTAGGGTTGCCACAAACCTTCAACTTGTAAAAAGCACAATATCTGCAAAGCACAATAAAGTGAATCAAAATAAAATGTGATATGCCTATATTTCATTCATTGGTGTTCTATAATTTTCCATGTATAGATCTTGTACATATTTTGTTAGATTTAAACATAAGAATTTAATTTTGATAGTGCTAATATAAATGCCATTGAGCCTTTAATTCAAATTTCAATTGTTCATTGTTGTTATGTAGAAATGTGATTGATTTTGCATCCTACAACTTTGCTATAATCAATTAGCTCTAGGAGTTTTTTTGTCAACTTTCTGATTTTCTGCATAGAATATTAAACTGAGAACAAAGACAATTTTATGTCTTTCTTCCCAATATGTATACCTTTTATTCCCTTTTCTTGCCTTATTACACTAGTAAGGACTTTCAGTATGATGCTGAAAACAGTGTGAGAGGAGCCATCCTTGCCCTGTACCTGATGTTTGTGGGAAAGCTTCAAGTTTCTTATCATTGAGTATAATGTTAGCTGTAGGTTTTTGTAGATAGTCTTTACCAATTTGAGAAAATTCCCCTTTATTCCTAGTTTACTGAGAGTTTTTATCATGAATGGTTGCTGGGTTTTGTCAAAAGCTTTTTGTGCGTATACTGATATAATTATGTGATTTTTCTTTTTTAGTCTGTTGATGTGATGGATTATATTGACTTTCATATGTTAAACCAGCCTTGCATACATGGAATATATCCCACTTGGTGGTGGTGTATATAATTCTTTCAACACTTTTTTTGGATTTAATTTGTCATTATTTTCTTGAGGATTATTGCACCTATACTCATGAGCAAAATAGATCTGTTGCTTTGTTTTTTTGTATTTCCTTTGTCTGGTATTGGCATTAGGGTAATGCTGGACTTATATAATGAGCTAGGAATGTTAACTATTTTTGATCCAAACTTGCCTTTGTTTGTGAGTTACTTTATAATGTTAACAGCAGGGTCTTCCAAATTCTCCTTTTCAAGTCCAGAAACCATAAATCATCTACTTCACCAACCTCTAGTTTTTCTATTAAGTTAGCTGCTGAAATCATAGTTATTTGGATCCCACTAATTTTTTGGTCTGTTCCGATCACACTGTTCTCTTATACTCTTCAATGCTACATATGTTTCATGCACTGGTAATATGGGCACGAATGAGAGCTTGTTAGAATCTCAGGTCTCACTCAGTCAAGCCTACTAACTGAGAGCCTGTATTTCATGAATATCCTCAGGCAGTACATGTGCACATGCAGGCTTCAGAAGAGTGCTGTCAATTCTAACACCTCTGATTATGAAGCATAAATGTCTACTTTGAACCTTGAATCAGAAACATGCCTAAAATCAGTAGAAGCTCTGGTGACAGACAGATCATTATTTAAATCCCAGCCCTTCTGCTTCTGAGATGACTCTCTTAAACAGGTAACTCTACAATTCTCACTTTCTTCATCTCTAAAATGACAATAATAATATTTTGTTGCTGTGATAAAAAGAGTGTGATGAAAATATAGGTATTCATCATGTGGTAAAGGATCAATTGCTCATAAAAATTATTATTATTGGGGAAAACTAAAAGAAAAGAGATGTTGTGGTTGCCTGAGATTCAAAGTGGTGACTTGTAGGTCTTCATGAATCAAAGTTGACCTGATAACCAGTGTGAGTCACTCTAATACTATGTAACTTTGTCAGCAATTCAACTAATTTTATATTTTTAAGGATACTTGGTTTTCCCCTAGCACAATGCTCAGCATAGTAATTTTTATTTTATTATTTTCCTCTGAGAAATATTTTTAGGTAATGGGGGAAAAATGAGCCCTCTCTTACAATATATCAAAGTAATATAATGGACTGTTTAAAATATATTTCTTAGCAAAATATATTAAATGGGTCATTATTTACATGCGATTCTAAAAATTCATTATGGCCTATTGTGCAGATTTTAAACTGACATTGGATAGGTAAATTATGTTTTGGCAGTTTTTACAAACTGGATTTTTGATTCAATAGGCCATAACATCTTTTTGATGTGCTATTTTGTAATTCATTAAATTATTTTCCAGCATACGCATAGCTATCATGATGCTAATGGATATTCATATTTAAATTATGAACTAAAGTTACCTTACACCTCTATAAGCCAATTTTTCACATAAAAAAGCACTTTGAACTGAAAGAGCTATAGAACAGTATTTGCAAACATTTTTACAGTGTTGTGATTTCTAGATTAGCTCTGTATTTGTTAGGGATATCTGCTATGTCAGTTATCAATTTATTGCCTCAGCTCTGAATGCAGCCTTCAGTGTGATAAAGAACAGAATTTGTTTAAGCATTCCTCTTTTAAAGTGAATATGATATTAAGCTTTCTCATCAGAGGTTGTGGGGGAGTACTGCAGGAGTTAGAGGCTTCCTACAATTTGCAGCAAAATCCAGGAGAGTCAGTGGTATGGGCACAAGGACATCTAGTAAGGAACTACCCAGCAGTCACCAGCCCAGGATGTGGTCCTTCAATCTAGTTAACAATTCTTTGTATTAAACTGCCTCTCCTGAACCTACTCTGTGGTATCTGTCTTTTGACTGGACCCAGACTTCTACCTTGGTTTTCTAGAACAGAAGTGAAAATTCTAGGGATCATTTTGTTATAAAAAGGGCTACCACTTATTGTGAACTATGTGCTAGGCTCCTCACAAATATTATCTCATTTAATTCTCACACATATATTATGAAATGGTGCTTCATTTTACACATTAAGAAACTAAGGCTTACACTTAAAGCAGTTTACTCAGGATCAAATGACTGACTGAAGTTTTAAAACCAGTCTTCTCTTAACGGTATGGTTGTGTTTTTAACTACTATCTTGTAAACATCCCTTAATTTTGCTAAATGTCTAAGAATACTTCACTTTTTTTGAATGACTGATAAACATAATATTTTATATACTTTTATTATCCAGACAAATTAAAATGTTTCTAGAATGTGTTATACATCAATTTTAAAGAACATGATCTTTACTTTCTGAGCTTTCATGGTTCCCCATGTGGATAGGGTGATATCCTGTGTCTTAATAAAAAAAAATTGCTGGCCTCAGAGAAGAATAGGGTTGTCAGATAGTATACAGGATGCATAAATGTACTGCATCTATCTGAACTGATTTCTTCTAATTTTAAACTAAGGAAAATAAATTATTATGCTTTCTCTTAGTGCAGAGTGTTCCAAGTGTCTGTATTTCTCATTGTCTTTTTACAGTCTTCATTCTCATTTGGTCAACTTCCTTTCACCCCTGTAGTTTTCAAATTTAACCTTTCAACATATATTTGAAGACTATGCCATAGCCCACATTGAGATAACTCTTTTTCACAATTTTGACTAACTTAAAATAGGTTCTGGCTTTAGAAAAAAATGTATGTTATCTCTTTGTTTTCTTCAAATTTTTGAGATTCAAGCGATGATGTGGTGCTCTGTTGTGAGCTACATCAGCAGTTAGCTTTGCCAAGTAAGGTTGCTAGCTCTTCTAAATGCAAATTGAAAGAGAAAAGATAAAAGGAGCAAGGCATTAGCAGGCAGCAAAATGACATGGTACATGTCCAACAAGGTAAATAGCCTTTATTGCAAGCCAGTGCTCCAAAGATATAGGGTTATCTTGTCAACGGTATTAAACTTAAGACCCACTTCCTCTTGTGTTGGAGTCTGTGGGGGGCAGGGATTGGGGTGCAGGGGAAGATAAGGAACCTCTCTCTAAATTAGTAATGAGCACCCTACTAACAGCCACAGAAGAAGTTTTAACATCAATGAGAGTAGTCACGATCCTGGCTGTGATGGTAAGATGGAGGAGGTGCATAACTCTTGTATCTCCCAACCATGAACGCTTTTGGCAACGAGAAAGAATCCGCAGTGCCCTCTTCATTCACAAAGGACAGTGCGATTATATATTATCACACAGTGGATATTAGAAGAACATCTCATCTATTTTTAGAGTTTTATTTCTTGTTCATAAAAACATTCCCATTTATCTCCTCCTGAAGAGCGCCTCTTGAACTGAAACTGCCAGTGACTTCCCACATCCCTCATCCTGTTTCATTATGGAAACACTCATAAAGACACAATTGTCTCCTATCAATAAATATGCTTGATGATCCAGAGAAGTTCTGTGCAACACATGCAGAACAATGGAGTCAGATTCTGGGATAAATTATTATCAAGGCAACTTGAAGCGACGAGCCTGCCTGGGGATGCTTTCCAGTGGATGTGATGCGGACGCTGTGTGTGATAGCAGAATGAGCCATAAAGCCCATGAGTAATAGTCATAAATCCCAAACAGGCATCACCCTTTCCCAAGACAGTTTTAAACTCCTTGAAAAAGAAGACCGTAAGGTGCTATCATCTTTTAGAGGCATTATATATTTTTTAATACATTTAGCTAAAGTTTGAAGTGGAGGATGGTTGGACCAGGTGGCTTTTACTTTTCTTTTTTTTAAAATACATTTTTATTGATTTCAGAGAAAGGAAGGGAGACTGCGAGAGATAGGAACATCAATGATGAGAGAGTCATTGATCGGCTGCCGCCTACACGCTCCCTGCTGGGGTTTGAGTCTGAAACCCGGGCATGTGCCCTCACCGGAATTGAACCCCGATCTCCTGGATTATAGGAAGATGCTCAGCTGGACACCAGGTGGCCATTTCAAGCAGCAGACTCAGCTGGAGCTCTGTGTAGATTGCCTCGGCACGATGTAAACACTGCTTGTGCTGCCGGTGGTGCTCTGAAAGGGCCCTTCTACTTTTCTTCACATGGGTGTCGGTTTCATTTTTACAACATATTCCTATTAAAGGCTTTTAGAATCTTTCAGCCAAAAAGTGTCTCAAAATACAAATGCTACATGGAAATTAGAGGGGAACAGAGAATAATTTAATGTGACTTATTTATAAGATAGGGGACAAAAAGGGTTGATGGTTTTTAGATAGACCATTAGGTCTGCTATATTCAACTCTGATTCTGTTTAGCACTCATTAAATTCAAAATTCAAGATACTGACTGCAAGATAAATTGCTTTTCATATTTTCTCACACAAAGACACATACACCATTAAGTCAAGTAGTAATTTTAGAACTGGACACATTGTGTGGACAGTGTCACACTGAATATATTTCCATTAGTATAGTCTAGAGGTGCCACTGATTAATATACAAAAGATTAAAGTGTCTTCCTTTTACTTCCCATTGTTTTTGTATCATGTACCTACTGCATAAATAAAATATCACTACACCTTAAAGGGGGAAAAATGTACTAAAGCATTTGTCAAACAAAACTGAGTAATTTATCACTGAATTTCTGATATATTACACATTCTATGAACCTAGTACGACCAAAGCCCACTGTCCTGTCATTTTTGGAGATTGCTAGGACCCCAGAAAAATGTTCATACTGTCCATTTTGAGTCTTAACAAAATACATTTATAATTCTCAAATAATGAGGAGACAGCAAGGCGATTTTTAAGAATAACCCTATTACAATATGCATTTTATATGCTTGGTAAAGAGATCAGCTCTTTCCAGGAATCTCAGGACAGGAGTCTTGATTATTTCTGGCAGCTCCACCAATTATTTAGTAATTACTAGAAGGGGAAAAATTCTAAAAGCCCAGGTAGAATGTCATTAGCATATAGCCTGGGCCCTGCAGATTTCATGCCACAAAGGTAGACGACATATGGCTCCTTTTATGAAAAATCAGACAGAGATATCCTGTTTGCTACCCTGGGATGTTAACATACAGAATGGGGCTGGCAAGACCTAGATATTTCTATAAAGGGGGAAGTAATTTATAATTATTTGCATATAAGTTGCCTTTCACACTTTACCATCTTTTACAAAATCATCTATGTAGTAAAGAGGCATGACATTATTTTTTTAGTGTTGTCTTTTCTCTGAGCACCTAAATATTATCTTGAAATTATGTTTTTACTTTCCGAACATCCTCATTAGACTTCATGCTCTTTGGAAGCATGGGGCATAGACAAAGTGTCTTTTTCCAGATATAATGTCTGGTTGCCTGTCCATTCCTCTCTCCTTCCCCCTTCTCTCCTCTCTCCTTATCTCCCCCTTGATAGGTGATGTAGATTAGATATAGATATAGGTATAGGTAGATATATAGATATAGATGATGATGAGATAGATAGAGATAGAGATGATAGAGATAGATGGAGATGGAGATGGAGATGGAGATGGAGATGGAGATGGAGATGGAGATGGAGATGGAGATGGAGATGGAGATGGAGATGGAGATGGAGATGGAGATGGAGATGGAGATGGAGATGGAGATGGAGATGGAGATGGAGTGGGAGAGGGAGAGGGAGAGGGAGAGGGAGAGGGAGGAGGAGAGACAGAGAGAGAGAAAGAGATAGAGAGATGATATATAACAACATGTGTTAAAATGTATGGGTTCACTTATATGTGAACTCTTTTCAATCTTGTAAACAGATGGCATAAATTTACAGTATCTGTAAATACCGTACAGTACTATAAATGCATTTTCTCTTCCTTATGATTTTCTTGATAACTTTTTTCCTAGTTGAGTTTATTGTAAGAATACAGTATAATACATATAACATACAAAATATGTGTTAATTGTTTATGTTATCAGTAAGCCTTCCAGTCCAAAGTAGCCTATTAGTAAAGTTTTGGGGGAGTAAAAATTTAAACATGGGTTTTTTACTATGAAGGGTTTAGTGCTTCTAACCCCCAGGTTGTTCAAGGGTGAACTGTATATCTATGTATCTATCTTATCTAGATGATTGGTAGGTAGATAGATGATAGATAGATTAGATAGATGATAGATAGATAGATGATAGATAGATAGATAGATAGATAGATAGATAGATAGATAGATAGATGATAGATAGATAGATGATAGATAGATAGATAGATAGATAGATAGATAGATAGATAGATAGATAGATAGATGATAGATAGATGATAGATAGATAGATAGATAGATAGATAGATAGATAGATAGATAGACAGACAGATAGATAGATAGATAGATAGATGATAGATAGATGATAGATGATAGATAGATGATAGATAGATAGATAGATAGATAGATAGATAGATAGATAGATAGATAGATGATAGATAGATAGATAGATAGATAGATAGATAGATAGATAGATAGATAGATAGATAGATGATAGATGATAGGTAGATAGACAGATAATATCCAATACCCGACAGTTACTCACTGAGTGCTGAGACAATGAATCAATGGGTAAATGAATGAATACCTCACATTTTCCTGTTTCTATTAGCACTTTTGATCATCCATTCAAGTAATTTCTTACTAAATACCAGCACTGTGCTGTACTCCAGGATATCATTGATATAGCAATCAATTAAAGGTTACTCCAGTGTGGTCCAGTGACTCAACTGCTGCTATCTGGAAGCTTGTTAAAAACTCAAATTCCTAGGCCACATCCCAGATTTACTGAATGAGAATCTCATGCACACTGAAGTTTGAAAAGCACTGTGTAGTAAGTTGACAATTTTATTGTAAAAACAATGTATTAAAAAAGTCATATTCAAGCCCAGTTGGGCGTGGCTCAGCAGTTGAGTGTCGGCCTAGGATCCAGGAGATCACAGTTCAATTACCAGTCAGGGCACATGCCCAGTTTCGGGCTCAATCCCCACTTGGGGCATGCAGAAGGCAGCTGGTCAATGATCTCTCTCATCATTAATGTTTCTCTCTCTCTCTCCTTCTCCCTTCCTCTCTCTGAAATCAATAAAGATATGTTTAAAAAAAACAAACACCTCATATTCAAGAAGCAGTGCTTCTTACAACCATTCTACATTTTCTTTCCCTGTGTAATTTCCCTCAGTTATAAACTGGGTAAAACTAAAATTTGGGGGAAATGGCAAACTAAGAACACATGTAAGTGAAAGTTCACAACCAAGGTAAACAGTGAACTAGTTTAGTGGGTCTGGAACTTCCTAAAGAATTGCATTTCTAGAAATACATTTTCATGAAAAACATTAATCATTAGAGCAAATCAGGCAGATCCACCAATGATATGGGGTCATAAAACAAATGGTAATTTGTGACCTTATCTAACTGTGGACATGTAGAAAATGAAAATACTTATTACCAGTAATGGAAAAAGCAAATCTTAGCTCATTAAATTATGGATTGTCATTAGCTTAAAATACATTTTTTAAACATATATATATTATTAACTCTATTACTCTCTTTTCCTCTGCTATTAACTGGTATTTTTAGCTACTATCACTGGTTTGTAACTGTCAGAGTTCGGTTTACTCGGACCTAATACAGAGTTGAAAAGCCCAGTTTTCCTACCATCTCAGGCCTGTTTCAGCAGGACTGAGTCAGTGCTAACAAACAGAATCAGATTCTGGATTTTCCAGCAGTCTCAGTCCTCAGCACTCGGATCATGCTGCTTTTGGGTCAGTTGTTACAAGTAGTCTTGATATATTAGTGAGGAAAAAGTAGAAATTTTAGAGTCAGGAGGACCTGGGATTTCTCAGCTCTGTTAGTAACCAGCCTTGGGTTACTTCCCTTTGTGGTCGTTTGTCTACTCTCAGCCACCAAAGCTTTTTTACCATTCTGGTCATATGTCTGCTCTCAGCCACCACAGCAAGGAACCATACGAATCTTAACTCTATTCATTCATGTACCAGTTCATAAATCTTGTTTATCCTTCATAATCTTGCATGTTATGTATCACTGCTCTTTCAATGGAAATTAATTCCAACCAGTACGACACCCATGTCCAAATTTAATACGACCGCAAAGGGTTAAGTTTTCTTTTCTCTAAAATTTGGTCAACACAATATTACAGAATTTTTGCAAGGAAAAAATATAAATGCTTGCTTATTTCCGACTCATTGATAGGGAAAATAACCACACCAAAAAACAACCACCCAAAAACCCACTGTTGTTAAATGACTCTTAAATCCATAACGATGATGTGTAGGCCTAGAAAATAAAATTATGTTAAGCCACGCAGCTGGATAAAGTGCAGTAGTCTTGGACTTGCCTTTACCCAGTCCTTCCCCAGAATGCTTTCCAGTCTACAACATCTCCTTCTAAGTGTCTAACTGAGCCACAGTGGGGCTCTAGATAGGACATGCAATGGTATGGAGAACTTGCAAGTGGACAGGGAAGCAGCAGCCCACACTGCAGCTAACTGATCTCAGGTAGGTCAGGAAGAGCCTGCTGGCCTGTGTCCCAGGGTTGTCTGTAGCCCACAGCAGCTGTCAAAGTGTCCAGCAGTGGGCCATGGCACTGTGGCACCAGCAGCTGTCAGAAAGCTTCTGCTGGTTTCTAACTTCAGGCAGTTCTGGTTTCCTACTCAGCCTCCGCTATCACAATACCTCCTCTGAATTAGTGAGGCCATTTTCTGACCAAATAGTGCTCCTCTGCAAAACAAAGAAATAAATAGATAAATAGCTACTGGGGAAGGAACCAACAGCAAAAAAATAACAAGAGGTACTTTAAAAAATAAGGGTTCACAGTCTGAGGGTTGTCACCATCTTGTGTGACTACCGGAAATCCCTTAGTTTTGCACAACTGGTGTGGGCCACAGTAACTAAGAGAGACAGAACTTCAAGGCTATTAGGGAAGTCTCTTCACATGCAAAAGGGAGGGTAGGTTCTATTTGAAGAAACAGCAAAGGAGTTATAGAGAGAACAGAGACAATTATAATATCTTGCTGGCTTGTTTAGAGAGCCAGCACTCTGATGAACATTGGTGGAGAGATTTTTCCCTAGAACAGAGATCAACAGACTTTTTCTATAAAGGGATAGACAGTAAAATGTTGAGCTTTGTGGACCATATAAAGTTTTGTCCCAAGTACTCAGTTCTGCCTTTGTAGCACAATAGTAGCCACAGACAATAGGTTAATGAATGAGTATGGCTGTAATTCAACACAATTCTATGTGCCAAGCAGACAGAAGGCTGGATTAGGCTGCCAGCTATAGTTTACCCACCCCTGCTCTGATAAAAGGTGCAAAATGAGGAAATATTTATTATGTTTCTAGTGCCCCTCACCCCATTCCCCCCAGCCAGTGAAGATACCTGTGGTTTTCATGGAGCAAAACCCCTCTCATATAACTCAGAAAATGCCTACATGTGTCAGTGCAGAGTTTCAGTGTGGGTAGGGTGCTAATAGTAATGGCTGTTTCTATAATGAAGCTTGCAAAGCAGACTGAAAGCTAAGGTTCTATTTTATACCCTGCTGTTTCCCAGCACCTAGCATAGTGCCTAACATGTCATTGGGTTTTATAAATTTTAATAAAGGAAAGCCATTTACCCACATGCAAATTTATACTTCAGAACTACTGGGAAATAATTTATCTGGCTTCAAATATGAACCCTGTGTTTACACATATAACTGAACTACTTGATTATAAATAAAGAAGAAACTGAAAAGAGAGAAAATGAGACTGAGAGAAAGGAAGGGAGGCAGAAAGGGAGGGAGAGAAAAAATAAAAGGGTGATTTTTCTTAAAATTTTTACATAGAGTTATGCATGTTTAAAATATAAATGAGAACCAAATTTTTGTAATTCTTAAATACTTAACATACGATATTTAATTTGAAACTCAACCCAGTTCTTTGAGGTAGGGACTACACTTTTCATTGTAGAGAGTGCAGTAGGCAGTTAGGCATGAGCAGAACAGGGACAATAGGCCAGGTATGGAGGGTCACCAGAGCAGGCAGAAAGCCACAAGTGCCTAGCAAAAGACAGTTGTAGGGTGGGACCTCACCCTCAGGGTGACCTTTCCTCCACTAGCATATCACTAGTCATGTGGTTTTGACCCCCTGACCATTCATATTGCTGGCCATGCAGTTCAAACTCTCCCCAGACCTCTCTTTCCCTAGCACATCACTAGTCATGTGGTAGATCCTCTTAGAGGAGGAACAAAGTGGGCAGAGAATAGCCTCATTAAACTCCAATACAAGCCCCTGCATGACCACTCCCTGAAGCATTAAGCCCTGAGGATAGTGAGGTTCTCACCCACATCAAATAAACTTAGAAACAAAGCCTCTGGGCTATTGACCACAGAGAGAGTTTTGGTCAAACTAAAGATAACACCTTGGCCTCAGTTGTGTTTCAGCTCCAGGCCCAGAAAACTTCAAGGCCAGGCACAGTGATGCCACACCTGACATCAGGCCCAGTTTCCATGACTAATGAGGTCCTGCCCTACCTACGACGAATCAGTGGGCACCATGACCCTGAAAGGACACACCTGAAAAGCTGATGAATATTCTACTGAGATTCTGCCCTGGGACATCGCCTAAAATCCACACCCATAAAGCCCTTAGGACAGAGGACCCAGAGGGTTCTCTCTCTCTCTCTCTCTCTCTCTCTCTCTCTCTCTCTTTCTCCCTCCCCCCAGCCCGACCCAGCACACCCTCACCTTACCCAACCCCCTTCGTTCCCCAGCACAAGCTCTCTCTGCAGCAGTGCAAGTTTTTCCCCCTCTCCTTCCTTCCAGGTGCTTATATCCTTGCTTGCTTTCTCCTGAGTTCCAAGGGCCCTTTTTTCCCCTCTGTAACTTGCTTCCTGAGCCCACCCAGCACAGCTGGCTCACTTCTTTCTATCTCTGGGCCTTTCTAAATAAAATTTTGCTTGTATTTGAATCCTAGCTCTGGATTTTTTTTGAGCCAGGGCTCAAGTACCAAGGTTGCTGAACTGAGGTCCGATCATGGGTGACATTTTGGTGCTGTTTCACCACTAACAAGATGAGAATAGATTTTGAGAAGTAAAATGAAATGACTTGCCTGAAACTAACTATCCAGTAAGCGCCATGTGGACATAAGTTCTGGCACTCTTACTGCAAATTTATTATTCTCTCTATAAAATCATAACTATATTGAAGTTGGGTGGGAGGAGTGGAGAAATCAATGGGAGAAACAAGTTGAATGACATAAAATGATCAACAATAAGTATTAATTTACAATTAATTTCAGGATAACTGGGGAATACTATAAAACTCAGAACTTTCCACAAGTCAAGAAAAATTAAATTCTCTTTACGGAAGAAATGCCAAGGCTTTTTGTAGACTTTTAGTCCATTCCTCTGCCTGATTTATTTGTATTCAACTTATTTGATATTTATGTTATCAATTTATTACTTGCTGCTGTGATGGAAGAGCTAGAGATAAATGAAATCAATTTGAATCAGCCTAATAGAGGTTTTTCTCCAAAAAGTAGGCGCTATTTTGCAACAACAGAAATCCACAGCTCATTCAGCTCTTCCCAGTGAGATGGGGTTGGAGGGTGAGGCAACTGTTAGTGAAGAACAAAATCTGTTTTAACATGTAACCCTAAAATTGTTATTATAGTTGTTAAATAATGAAACCCCACCTGTTTCTTTCAACAGAGATTGCAGGAGACCCTGGGAGGTGAAGGTTTCCAAGAGAGATTAGAGGAGAAAAGATATGTTGGAGAAGGGGAAACAACCACTAATTACATTTTAAAGTATGTGACAAAAAAAGCGCATTGCTTTATTCAAAAAATAAAACAAACTTATGAAGACATAATAAAATAGGAACAGAAGTGCTATTATTCTGAAGATATTTTACTCTGAACAATTTTTAAGGACAAAACAGAGTAAAAATTTCTACTTTTCTTAAGAAATACTGAAAGAAACAAAAGCCCCCAATTCCTACATGGTTCTTGGCAATCTTCACTAAAGGGGTAAATGCTAATAATGATTTCGTAACTGTCTTTCCAAGTTTTTCCATGATTATATAGTCGCTTTATAAAATTTATATACATTTTAAAATCCTTGTATTTATGTATATAGATATAGAGATAGATCATATATATGTATATAGATAGATTTCTATGGATAAAAATAGATGTAATTTTATTTACTTTTACATATCTGTATATCCACATATGCATATTTATCTAAGCATATTTACTTATTTATTTAAACTTTTTAAAAAAACTATATATGCATGAGGTGAGCTGCCTTAAATGCCACTTCCTCTCATTCAGAATGGTTTTCTTAGTTCCTCTAATAGGAAGCTTCCTCTTTAAAACATTTCTAAAGAACTTCCTTTGCATCTTTATTATTGCACTTGTACTATGATGTTGATTGAAATTTTGGGAGATCTTTATACTTTCAGCTAAGGCCTATAGATGAGTAATTAAAATGACAGAATAATTTACTATTTATGTTTCAGGACCCCCTAATACTGAGGTGCAGCCTACTTTGCAAAGGGCTTGCTGTGAGGTGACAGATTAGGGAACTGGCTCTAGCACACACTTCCTACAAACTCCCTATACCTGTTCCCCTCCCTATGCCAGCTGACAGAGAAGGTAAAGGAAATAGGAAAATGCCTTAAGCAAAAAATGAGAGCAATGGTAATAAAAATATTAATTGTGATCATTTATTACATCAAATAAGTGTATGTGTGTTTGTGCTATGACTATGAACAACCCATTTGCTAATTATTTAAATTCACACAATTGCCTTATCATAGGAGGAAGGAAATAAATTCTTAATCATCTTTCCCAGGTAAAAATTCATGTTTCATAATACAACCATCAAAATATCAACACATAATAAAATACCTTTCACAGCAATAGTTTATATCTAGTCAAAAGATATAATCTAAAAAGGAGTCAATTTTAAAAGCTCAAAAATCATTATATTTGACTGTAGAGTAGATTTCTGTGCATATTGCATATATACCGTCATTTGAACGGGTGTAGAGTGAAGTGTAGAGCTTCCCACTGCGTTAATGGGAACTTTAAGTACCAGTTCCCACAGAGTGGGGATTACAAGTTACTTTTATGTTGAGTACTTGTGCTATTTTGACTGCTAGCAACATTGTGAGATAACCAGTTAAGAGGCAAGATTGTGTAAAGCTGTAGGATAAAAAGAGGAGATTTAAAATGAAATGAGGAAATGTGAAACACAGATGAATGGATGGATTACATAGCATTTGATGTTTAACAATATATTGAGTGAGTGGTATTTAGTGTCTGAACAAGAGAGCGCACTCTATTTTTTTTAAAGAATGGATTAGACCAACTAAACAGTGTTCATCTGCCTTTAGCTAAGAAGGATATCTGTAGCCATGGAAATTGGAATAACGTTTTTTCTTTCTTCAGGATATTAGATCATCAATAGAAAATGAGAGCTAAAACTCCTTATGATATATTTGAGGGATTTATGCTTTCAAATTATATTAAGGGCCTACTATGTGTTACAATATGTCTTCTAGCAATTTGCCAAAGGAAGATTCTCCTCAATGATGAAATATCATATGCCCTACTAAGATTTTTTTTTGGGGGGGGGGGGCTAAGAGTGCCTCAGGGTTGCCCATGTTTCCCCCACTGAGTGCTCCCAAACTTAATTATAAGGTCCTGTGCTTTGCATGGAAACAGCTCCTGTATGGAGACTTAATATTTTCATTTGGGTGAATAGAGATTATTTACCGAAGTTCATTGAATTCTGGGGACAGTGATGAGCTGCTTGGTTGTGCTTTCACAGAGTGAAGACATTCTCCAGGCTTTGGAGCCACTGCAGATTTAAGCAGCATTGATGCAGTACCTCTGCAACCTGTCAGCCTTGGTGTTACCTCTTTTCTGCTGCTCTATCACTTCTTACTCTACAGTCTCAACATGAACCACTACCCTTGACTACAAGTAACGTCAGCAAACCCCAAACCCAGAAGCCATTGTTGCAGCATCTATTTCCTTGCTCCCTGGAACACTCCCCCAAACTATACACAATCCATCCAAGTTAGGTTTGCCTTCTAAATACATATCAGTCCACTTCTCTACATTTTCACCACCAAAATCCAAGTGAAAGTACTATCATCGTTCACCTGGAAAAAAAAATCTCATTTTTCCCCCTTTATTCATTTTTTGTCCCATTTTCAGAAGGCGTGATATTTCTGTGACTCTCCATTGTTCTATGACTCTCTATTGTACAGCCACAGTACAATGATTTTTCACGTTTTCTGTCTGCCAGAAACACTTTTCTGTCTGCTCCTTACTCATTAAAACACTATTCATTTTCTTGGTCTTTGCTTAAGTTTCCTCAGGAGAATCTTTCTAGACATCACATTTTCCTAGTAGAGGCTTTCTAACATGGTATCGGACACCTTCACATTTGTAATTTTTATTTGTCTCTGCAATTTATTGATTAATGTCTGTAGCAGACATTTTGGTTGATTCTCAACATCCATATAATCTAAAAATAGTCTAGGCCAATCATAACAATTCCTTCACTCTTTCTCAATGATGGATGCAAGAATATCTATGCACCTACTTGGAAACTTGTCTTCACTTCTGTGATAGAGACAGAAAGAAGAGAGAGTCTTCTACTTGCTCTCTGGACACTTTGAGTTTGGATATAGTTTTTGAAAGTATAGCAGACAAATTGTAACCAGCTTGAGGGTGAAGCCAACACCAAAGGTGGCAGAAGAGAGAGAAAGAACAATTATGGATATTTAGTGATGTCACTGATCATTTAATCATTTAAATTCAAATCCTTTCCTACATCTATACTAAGGGTTTTATGAGTGAATGGCTTCCTATTATTAAGCCACTTTGTTTGGGGTCTGTAAGGTCCATGAGAGCAGACCTTGTGATTGTTTTTACTCATAATTTCAATGCCAGCATCCAGTTCAGTGTCTGCTATATAAATTATTTTTGTTGATTAAATATTTTTTGAAAGAATGGATAGATGGATGAATTCCAAAAAATTCTTAAACAACTCATGGGATACTGTTGTTTCTTTCCTTCTATCTATTCTTATCCATGTGGTCAGTTACTTCTGTGTCTCAAAAGGCACAGTTTCATCATGTTCCTTTCCCTATGGGCAGACTATGTTTTTCTTGTCCCTCTGAAATATGACACTTAGTGCTAGGCAAAATCTTTTCACTAGTCTCTGGCCAGATAGAGAATAACAGATGCATAATTTCTCTCATTCTGTAGAAATCAGTGTCTCATAAATAAAATTGTGCAGGATAATTATTGTGATGCTTTTGAAAAAGATATATACCTTGTGCAGCATCCCCCCCAAATCCTGGGGTGACAGGTCAGGTGCAGTTTATACAGAGGCACTTTACTTTCTCAATGCTCCATCACATAATTCTGATATGCTTCCAAGAATCAGATCCATTGTTCTATATACCAAACTTCTGTTCATTCAATTTAAATTTGCATTAAAACTTAAAGGATCCTATTGCACTAATACTCATCCTAAATTTATTACAACTTAGAGAAAGAACATCACTGTATCTTCAAGAATCAACAGGTTGCAGAGAAAAGAGAAGTAATATTTGTTCTGTAGAACATGAGGAATTCATTATGGCTTAATGACAGGAGCCTCTAAGAAGGTAACTTGTTTGACTACAAGGACAAAAACATTTTATTTCTGTTATTTGTTTCCACTTCTCTTGGTAACTGAACCTTGATTTCTTCTTACAGACCTGTCCCAACTCTCACAGCCCATGTGGTATGAGCAGGGATATCCAAACCTTAGTCCAAAGGCAGTTATGTGGTATTTATCAACATAAATCACAGCACCCCATTTGTCCAGAATGACAGGTTCATTGAGGTCCATGTGACCTAAAAATAGCCAGTAACGCTTAATATGAACTTTGCTAGGAATGCTCATCAGTGGCTGGCACAGTCTCCTGCAATTTTTGAAGTTGAGCTACTGTGAGCTTTTAGGGCATGTGCAGCTACTCTATGAGTTTAGGGTAGAAGGCCTGTCTGCAAGCAATGAGACAGAACTGAGACCATGAGAGAGGAATAGAAATCCGACGACATTGTTTTTAATCTCTATATTCTGCCATGCCTGACGCCTTTGCACTTTTCATTTAGTTGGAGCAATAAATCACTGTTTCACTTGAGACAGTTTAGATCAGCTTTTCTGTTACTTGAAGTAGAGTCATAACTTGTCATAATTGATACAATGAGGAAGGACTTTTAAAATGATTAAACATATTCACACAGGAGGTAAGTACTCAGGAGGTATCAAGCTCCTAACCACTGAGCAGTTCTTATTCCAGCATTAGGCAATTACTTGAAAGGGATGGTTTAAAATGGAACAACCATCAGAATGGTGATTGGTCTTGATGACATTTATGGGGCTGGGAAACTGAGGGGTGATCCAAGGCAGCAATAAGTCAAAAAGGAGCAAATCTTAAGGGGATGTCCTTTGGCCTCGGGCCATCTGTCTGATTCGGCTATTGCTAAGAGGCTGTCGTAAATAATGGATACTTAGGGCAAGCACATTATATGTCAGGCACTGCTGGCACGGAGTGATTTGAATTGACTGATCTGGTCTGAGTCAACTGAAGACCAAATCCAACTGGCTTGCTGCCAAAAGAAAAGCTCTGTGTGCCCAACAGGATGGAAGGTTTCACACAGACAATGCTGGGTCAGCAGAAATTACTAATGATTTTGGCAGCCAACCTGTTCTTTGAGGTAATAACAAGCACTGTAGCTTTAAATAGCTTGGTGGAAAAATGCAATGGGGCAGAAGGGAATTGCAATGGGCTCCCTGAACTATTCTGTTGATGTTATTGAGCAAATATAGCTCCTCGAGTTGTTTCTGTTTCATCAAAATCATGATACTCCTGAGTGTTGGCAAGGAAATACCAGGTAATGAGAATGCAGCGAACATGCCTTTTATCAGCTGAAAATCTTTAATTGTAATTGCAGCATGTAATGATGTAATTAGCTGTCTAAGTGACAGGATAGGCTCAAATCATTCCTAGCGTTTTGCAAAAAAAGAAGAAAAAAAAGACCATTAAGTTTCCATAAACCTTTCTTCAAATGAGAGGATGAGCAGGCAAACATAGGAAAGGGATTCATTTTTAGCCCCATGAACTGAGCATCTTTACAACTAGAAATGCTGAGGCTATATAACAGTAAAGAGAATAGATTCCACTACTACTCTGATAAGCATAGGTTCTAAAGAAACCACATACAGAGGTAAATAATAAGGACCACATTCTGAACAACCCAAGACACTATCTGTATAGAGCATTTGCTTCCTGAATCCTAGACACAACCTTCCAAGAAGGGTATTGTTATCACCATTTTACACATGAGACAACTGGGGCTCAGAGAGCTCAAGCGATTCACTTAGGGTCACGCAGCTAGGATACTGCAGGAGCACAGATATTTGCTCTAGGACAGCGATTTTCAATCAGTGTGCCATAAGAATTTTTAAAACATGCAATACCTGTTTAGCCGGGGACACTGACCTCTTTTCCCTTAGACTGCCAAATTAAAAAAATGACAACAGGCAACATAATAGCTGTCTGGTGTGAATGACAAAACTATACCTACTTTTGGGTCAGATTGGCAAAAAATATATTTTTTGGTGTGGCAAGGAATTTTAGTAATTAGTTTATGTGTGCCGTGCGATGAAAAGGGTTGAAAATCGCTGCTCTAGGACAAAATCTGAGCCTTTGAGAATTCAAAGTCCATTAGCTTGTTCCTAGAATAAGCCACCTTCAACTCTCTTCAAACCTTTAAATGCTGGTTCTCAAATTTCTGTATCAATAAGAATTATAGAGAAGCTTGTTAAAACGTGGGTTCCCACGCGAGAGAGATTTGAGTTGGTAGGTTATGGAGGAGGCTAAGGAATGTGTAACTTTAAACTAATTCCTCAGGGAATCTTGAGGCAGGCATCCCTCAGATCACATAGTCTAGAAAGCCTCTTGCAGACCCCTGTGTGGCAGAATTCGGGGGATTTTTATACAGGGAAATCAGACAATGAGGATTCTAATGGCATCTTGACAACAAAGTGCAACATGTAAAATCACGGGCTTATACTTAATCAGAACCAGCCACATAGAAAGCTCTAGGCTTTGTAGAGTTGCATTAAAAAAAGAACAATCACGAAAGTCAAATTGGATTTGTAACTCCAGGACTGTTAGGAAAACAGCTTTTCATCTGCACCTGTTACGGTGGAGATGATTCTAGAATGAGCAGGTTGAATACAAGAAAATATTTTTCTTCATTAAGGAAGCAATAGGTGCTCCAGGCAACTGTGGCTGATGGATGTGATAGCTGATTTTTCCTTTGCATTCTCGCCTTTTAAAATTAATCCTATCCTCTCATTTAAACATGCTATAGAAAACTGAAAGGAGAATGAAACTAACGAAATCTATTTTTCTAAACTGAAAAGCGTGAAAAGCCCCACTTCCTTTGTCTATCACCTCATTGGATCACTTCCAAGTCAGAAGGTATAAATGATTGTTCTTAGATGATAGTCCCTTTTAGCAAAATACAAAGCTGCTTTCCCCACAACTCATATCATGAGTTTCCAAACACAATAAGTGCTAGTTTTCTAAAATAGATGCTTTATTTTGGAATCAATGTTGCCTTAATTTTAACCATTGTCTGCTAAAAATTATATCAGTGAAATTCACATGCATTTCAATATTCTACAACTATTTCCGTTGTATAAATTCTGTCTACTTAGCGATTCTGCCAAAATCATTCATTTTAACAAGCAGTTTATTCACTGAAGAGGTATGTTTTTTCAAAATGTTGGTCCTTCAAGGATTTTCTTTTCCTAAATAAATGTAAGTACTTCACTTTATTCAAGATATATAAAAGTGATATTGATAATTATTTTATTCATAAAAAGGATTGTATAGATGGCCTTGATACAGCAGAAAATATCGCTGGAGCTTTATTTAACCTTCTCAACATTTTGGATTTACTTTCTGTAGGAAAGGGGGAGGCTTCAAGCGGTAAGGAATGGCTGGAGCTGAGAGGGAAAGAGCCAGTCTGGGAGCAGCAAAGCTTTGGTTTGTCTGGGCTGCTTTGTTAGTTGATTTAATATGGCAGAAATCAAATATCCACTATGCTCATTCACGGTGCCAGCACAGTCTTGGCCTCTACGCTTAGGTTTTTCTACTCGCAGAAGAGATACAGAATTATCATTTTCAAATTATTTTATCTGAATAAAGATTTACAAGTCAGTTAACCTTCTCTATCTTGTATTACAGCCGTGGAGTAATGAAAATAATGAATATAGCTTTCTGTAAAGGGTTTGAATCTTGACTTTTCTACCGTGAGAACTTGGGCAAGTTACTTCATTGAACATCAGTTTCCTCATCTGTAAAATGGGGATAATACTTATTTCTAAGAGGTGTTCTAGAGATAAAATGACATCAAATTTGAGAACATCTAATCTATATTAAACTCTCTTTTAAAAAAAAAATGGAAAGGCTAACTAGGCATTGATTTTTATACTTTTGCCTTATAAAAATTATCAGGTTGCTTTACATATATATTTTTTATTTGTTTGAATTAACTATCCAATAATCAAAATATTTCTTATTACATTTTCAATCGTTTTAGCTTAAGAATGTAAGCTGTAATATAGTCTCGGGTTTGGGGTGTCTTCAAGAGGTGCTACAGAGTATAAGCTTTAAAATCACACCCATCTGGATTTCCCCCCTTTCTTGCCTCCTTATGATTGATATTTTCTTTCATTTTTCTTTTTTCATTTTCCCCAGTGTATATTTGGGAACTATATTCTCTATGTCTAATCTTTCAATGTTAATCTTTGCTATTTTAAAACTCATATTTTTACCTTTTCCTGAAAAATATAAAGAAAACACAGTATTTTAATGCCAATTGCTTTCAATAAAATTACATGCACATTTTGTACAGCATTTTTATCTATAGTTGTTCCTTTTCCACAAATGAGGCTTTGTTATTGCTGCTGCTGCTGTTGTTGTTTTGTGTTAGTTTAGAATATAGTTCACGTTTATTTATATTTAGATACAATATTTACAAATATCTTTATTTACCAAGATGCTTTCCATGTTAGCTCTTCCATCTGGGGTCATATTTATTCTACCTAATTACATGTTTAGAATTTCATTTACAGGGGCTCTGTTGGTAGTAAACTTAATTTTTGTTTGTGTTTATTTTGCCTCTGTTCTTAAAAGAAATTTTTACTGGGTCCTATCAGGACATAGATTTCTAGGCTGACAATTTTCCATGTTTGTGTGTGTTCACGTGTGTGTGTGTGTGTATTCTGTTCAGCCCAATAAGATACCAATCCACTGTCGTCTAATTTCTATTTTTAAAAAGTGTTGAAAGATCATTTAATATAATATCAGTCATTTGAAAGAAAGCTGCTAGTTTTCTCTCGTTACTATTTAGATCTCTTTATTTTTCTTCTGAGTCACTTATGTGTCTGAATGTGGGTGTTATTTTTCTGTTTATTGAGATCCACTGTGTTTGATTCTGCTTCCAAATTTTTTTAAATATGTTTTTATTGATTTCAGAGAGAGGACAAAAGAGGTAGAAGCATCAATGATGAGAGAAAGTCATCGATCAGCTACCTCCTGCACGCTCCCTACTGGGGACTGAGCCCGAAACTCGGGCATGTACCCTGAAGGGGAGAATCGTGTCCTCCTGGTTCATAGGTCGACACTCAACCGCTGAGCTATGCAGGCTGGGCAGGAGAGCACTTTAAATTATTTTTCCATATAGGTATATGGGAATGCGGGCCAAAATTAAAATTTGGCTTGTGGTCATAAGTTCTCAGTTGCAGACATGCCTTCCCTTTCTCCCAATGCCAAGGTCAAGACATGAAAGTTTCCTTGCAGGAACTCTGAGCAAAGGGTTCATTTCTTGTTTACCCTCATTGTGAGAGCAGTCCTTTAGTCTTTGCTTTATGTAGAACATTTCCTATTAGTCTCCACAACTTGGGCTTACCCTAGATTTTAAATCCTATCTCCCACTTCCCAAAGGAAATTTAAGCAGGAAGCTCAAATGAAGGGCTCCTGAAACCCTAAGTTGAAAGGCTTCTCTGACACACAACCCAGTTCTCAGGGCTTCGAGATTCATTTTGTGTCCTCTGCACATCACTTCCTTTGTTTCAGCAGAAAACCTATTTTGTAATAAATTTTTACAAATATTTTTTAAACATGGTGATTGTTAACATCTTCAAGTTTTTTCCCCCCTGCCTCCTTTTGTCCTTCTAGTTATGAGAATTACATGTTTTTTGCTTTTTTTCTGATTGTCAATATGTTGACTCTGAAAGAATTTTGACTTATGTATTTATTTTTATTATATATATTAAGATACATATATAATATATATCTGTGTATATTATAAAAATTAATTTCCTTTTGAGTTATTTGAGTCTATGTACATATTTCTTTAAAGGGTAATTACTGAGTGAAACATTGAAGTATAGATATTTAGAGACAGCAAAAAATATAGGAAGCACCTACACCTAAGCACCCTTGGGCAGTGCAGAGACTTGCCTAATAGTACCAGTCAGGATATGAATCCAATATTGCTTGAATTGATTAATGAGATCCATTTTATATTCCTTTATATACAAACCAAATGCCAGATCTAAAGGTATGTTTGCTATATTGTATTTTGTACTTTTCCTTATTTCTAAACTTTTTTACAAAAATTCAAACTATCTAAACAAATAGCCTGAACTCTCAAATAAGCTATAAGTGGGAAGTAGAAATATGAAATCCCTTCAGGAGGTATTGCTCAAGATAGCTTGTAAGCTATAGTTTGGGTAAGCATAGTTTGGGTAACAACAGTGAAAACTAACAGCAAAAACAAACAAACAAACAAAAAAATAGGTTCATAAAGGAAGCAAATATCACAGGAGACACCTGCCAAGCAGAGAGTCCTAGTTAATATGGTCTGAATTTCCCCAAGTCTCAGGCATGAGCCAGGGGAATTGGGCAACAGTTTGAGAGGAAGTAAACAAGCCAAGGCTGAAGTGCTAGGGCCTGTAAATAATGAAATTATAACTATATAGCAAATAGCCATATATCATAAATTTCTAGAAGACTCCTCACTTCTTATGATCCAATCCATTTTATATATTATCAGAATACATTGGAAATTCTAATATTGCATATTTCCCTATATCACCAAAAGTACTTCTAGAACACAGAGATTCCTCCTCACACAACATATTTCAGTTTGAGGTAAAAAAAAAAAAAAAAAAAAAAAAAGTGCACTAGCCCAGCCAGCATGGCTCAGTGGCTGAGCATCAACCCATGAACCAGGAGATCATGGTTTGATTCCTGCACAGGGCACATGCCAGGGTTGCAGGCTCGATCCCAGGCATGTAGGAGGCAGCCGATCAATGATTCTCTCTCCTCATTGGTGTTTCTATTTTTCTCTCCCTCTCCCTTTCTCTTTCTAAAATCAACACAAACATATTTTAAAAACAATGCACACTATATCTGTAAAGTAGAAACATAGAGAAAAATCTTAATGGTAGCAGTGATTATAAACTGTTGAAGTTCAATGGCATTCATTTATCTATAAATGTATGGAAAGGAAAGTTATAAATTAATTATATAATCTTAGAGTGGAAAATAGTTTTAAGCAGAAGCCATAAAGAGAAAGAACTGATAGTCTATATTCAATAAAAAGAGGAAAATAAAAGCAAAAAATATATATATACACATCCTAGTTTTAATGACACTAAATAATATCACAACCTTAGAGACCTTAGAGAACTAAAACATTTCTCACATTATCATCATATCTGAAATCCTCATAATTAGAGTCATTCATTTTGGACTCATCAATGGAATACTACCTTGAAGTAGGGTAATGCATTACATTCACATGCTAACACAAAATTACAAATGTACTTACATGATTATCCTATCGGTATTACTGTCAAAGTATAACATTCCAGATTTAAGATGAAGGCTTTAGCTTAAAAGTTAAATAGTTTGCATTTCATTCTACAACTTATGTGTCTTTGATTTTTTTAATTTAGAGAATACTTCATTAGTTTCTGTTACCAAACTCATGTAGGTTAAGACCTTATATATTTAATACAGTGCATTATCCCTGTACAAATGGAAAAAAAATATGTTGAACATTTCTAGACCAATATGGCTATTAATTTCTGCACAATGCCAACCCAACATGGTACAACTGGGATAGTTTTTCAGAAGTTGACAGCACAGCTAATGGACTATTAACTAGGGACACATGGTATCTGAAGTGATAAAGACAAATTACGCTTCTCTTCTAACTCCTTTACAAAAGTCTTGAAATCTATTATTAGTTTCAATAGAAGACTTATTTAAATGATGATTTTGGTAATTTTTATTATATATGAACTTTTAATTTTTGCTTTGATGCAGCTAAGATATTACAGACCTCACTTAGAACATGATGAAAGGGAGTTTAGGATTACAAAATTGAAATCTTATAAGGCCACTGTCTTAGATCAAAGACTTCAGCTGAAAATAATGGACTAGGTTCTGATAATTCACTCTTACAAAGGAATGCACTTTTTATCCAACCCAAGGCTACATTATAATGCTTCTTAGTGATATCATGTAACTAGGCAGGTAATAGCACTGAAAGATTTTTAATAACCCTATTGTCCCTTACTATTAATATCTTCACTAAGACTGAGAATTTATAAAAATACTAAGATGTGGCATGTATAATTTCATAAGTAATAACATGTTTAATATCTTCAAAATTGTTTAATTCTTGAGTTAAGTAATGGTATTAATATGGTAAATATGTAAATTATATCTATACAGATATGGTTAAGTATATACATGCAAATAAATTATATATATACACACACAGGCACATACACACATATATTAAGCATAAGCAATTTCTAACAATGCCATATTTAACTGGTAATTACTTATCTATTATAAATACTATTAAGAACACAGAATTAATCAAAAACCCACCTGAGCATTCCAAATAAATTGTGAAGTTCATTCATTAAAGATAATAAACATTATTCATAGCAAAGTTTTCCATCCTCAAGTTAAATTGTCCAATTTTTTTCATCCTCAGCAGGTTAAAATAATCCGATTATGACGCTAGTTAAAACCAGGCATAACCTCAACAGCAAGACATTGTCAGCTGAGATCACACACACACACACAAATATGTAGCATGCACATTTACACACAAGGCTGGCTTGCTAAGTATATAATAAATGACTTACTCTCTTTAACAAACACTGAAAACATCCCTATAATAAAGCCTAAGATAGAAATTGGTCATAGCAATGACTTTTAAAAAATCCTTAAATAATTTCATACAGTTTGCTTTATATGGAGGGTATGTGCGCAATATATTTAAAGATGACCCTTTAGCCCGGCCGGGCGTGGCTCAGCAGTTGAGCGTCGACCTGGGATCCAGGCGATCGGGGTTCAATTCCCGGTCAGGGCACATGCCCGGGTTGCGGGCTCGATCAATGACTCTCTCATCATTGATGTTTCTCTCTCTCCCCCTCCTTTCCTCTCTCTGATATCAATAAAGATATATTTTTAAATGTATTTAAAAAATAATAATAATAAAGATGACCCTTTATCACAAATAGCTAACTATTTAAAACTGAAGCCTACATGCATATTTTAGTTACCTGAAATGTTTGCTTAGGGCCCTCTGAAATAGGGATTGTAGTTATTCTAAACCTCTCTAACTTTCCTTATCTTTAAATGGAGATCATAACACCTGCTTCACCACATTGTTATAAAAACTATATGATTGAGAGAATAAGACAAGCCACAGACAGGGAGAAAAATATTTGCAAAAGGCGCATCTGATAACAGACTATTATCCAAAATATACAAAGAACTGTTAAAATCCAACCATAAGAAAATGAACAACCCAATTAAAAAATAGGTAAACTCATGAACAGGAACCCCACCAAAGAATATATACAGGAGTTCTCATTCATTGTTGGTGGGCATGCAAATGTTACAGCCACTTTGGAAGAGAGTTTGGCCGTCGCTTAAAAAACTAAACACATTATTATCACATGATCCAGTAACTGATTCCTGGGTATTTACCCAAATGATCTGAAAACTTATGTCCCCATAAAAACCTGCACAGAGCAGTTTAAAGCAGCTTTATTCATATTTGCCAAAACTTACAAATAAAATATCATTCACTAGGTGACTGAATATACTGTGGTACATTCATACAATAACATGTCATTCAACACTAAAAAATAAATAAATAAAAATTTAAAAAGCTACCAAGCCATGGAAAGATCTAGAGCTGTCTTAAATACTTAAATGCAATAAGTGAAAGAAGACAATGTGAAATGCTACTTCTTATTCCAACTATATGATATTTTTGAAAAGACAAAGCTATAGTGATAGTTAACAAATCAGTGGTTGCCAGGGATTAGTGGGGAGAGAGAATGAATAGGTGGAGCATAGAGGATTTTTAGGGCAGTGAAACTATCTTTGTAACACTAATGGTGGATACATATCATTATATATTTGTCAAAACCCCTGAGAAGGTACAACTCTTAATATAAACTATGGACTTTGGTTGGTAATGATGTCAATGTAGGCTTATCGACTGTAATAAATGTACCACTCTGGTGAAGGAACTTATGAGTAAGGAAGGCTGTGTAGGAGCAGAGAGTATATGGAACCCTTTGTACTCTCCCCTCAATTTGGCTGTAAACCTAAATATTCTCTAAAATAATTAAATCTATTTAAAAAATAAAATAACATAAACAACTAAAGGAGAAAATTATGCCAAGAATGTAGCTCTGTGTCTGGTGTCCAGTGTGCACTCATATATGACAACTCTATTGTAGAGTTAATAACATTGAACCCTAAACACCTAGCAAGGTACCTGATGTATAATAGGTGCTGGAGAAACAATTTGACTAAGTAAATGACCAAAACATCTAATCTTCTGGCTATATTATGTCAAAGAAATGAAATAAAACAACATTATAATAAAAATTGGGATAAATTATCTACTATTTCAAATTTTGCTCTCTAGAAAATAAATAACCAAGGTTGTGTGATGCTTATAACTTTACCCTTGGCTTTTTATTGGAAGAAGTTTTTCTTCCAATAATACACCATGAAAGACATATAGAGCAAACATTGAGCTGGGACCATAGGTTTCCACTGCAACAAACCAGTGGGCTATCATTTCCCTTTGACAGTGGTTGACACAATGTGCTTCAGAGTAAGGTGAAGCCACAAACCCTCCATAAAGCACTTAATTATAATACAGTTGCAATATAATACAGTTGGACATTTCTCCCTGACCTAAAGAGAGGCTGGGACCTGACTGCCCTTACATATTGAATCCAGGCAAGTGGAACCATTTGACTTTCATGCTTAATTTCATTTTGAACCTTACCAAACAATTTGCTTCTAGAGGCATTCCAGCAATACTTTTTGACAAGATCACAATTCCTCTATATGTTACGGGTGCAACCATCTTTTCATTTAATGATGGTTACTTCAGCATTATTTAGAGGAAACAATCTATCCAACCAAATTAGAACAGCCAAGGCCAGGCAATGAAAGAATCTGGTCCCAAATGCTTATCTTTAAAAATATTTCATCTTAAATTCATTGATGAATATTTGCCTTTCATTTGTTTGGCCTAATTGTTATGGGCTAACAATATTTTTGACCTTCAAAAAATGTCATGTAATTCACAACTGGATTACCCAAGTACCTGGGCAAAAGAACATACGGCTTTGGAATTTAAGTCATATTGTAAGTCATTGGTGGGTATAGACTGGAGGGGAGGCATGGCTTAATTTATATGTAGTAGAAAAAGAAAATCATTTGAATATATACCTTAGGTAGTTAAATTGGAAAACTGCAATTGCATTTCCCCAAGGAATGTGATCATGATCATTTTATTTGCAACACTGCTGCTACATCAGCAATAGGCGTCTTAAAACATTCTGCGCTCTAAATAAGCAATAACGTATGGTGAAAACAATCAACAAGAATATGAGAGCCGAGTCTGCTATGATATACCTGATTATTGCATTCCGTATAGAGCAATAGTGTTTTCTTCCTCTGTTAAAATACCTGAATAATATAAGCATGAAAGGCTAAAAATACATTTTCAGTCACCACATAAGTAGATCCTTTACGTAAAGATAATATGCACCGTACAAAGTAAGAGTTCTGAAAGACAAAATAAAATGTCTAAAAATGACTAGACTACATATATCTACTGAAGATTTGTCCATTTTAAAAATATATAAATTAATCCACATATGATGGATTGCTCCAAGGCATTTAATTCCACTTGGATTTAGTGTCTTTTGCATAATGCTCAACTTAATCTACCTAATTTGTTGTGTACATGTTTTATCTAGTCCAGTTTGTAGAGTGCTCCAGAGTAAAGATTTTTAGTTCTGTTTATTTCCACTGAAGTTCTGACCATAGTGATCAAAAAATCTCATCTGGTTTGACCAAGGCAACAACCAGATTTACTTTTTTCCCTTTACTTACGAGTTTATTGAAACATGGTTTTGTATTTACACACCTACTGCAATACCTATCTCATTTGGAGATTTGTACATAGTAATATTTGATATTTAAAAATGTAAGCTAACACATTTTCATATGCATATAGATATTATAACTAATGATTTTATGATAATTAAAAGCTCAGAAATGAAATTAAATGTTGAAATGGGTTGATATCATTAATCCACTTCTCTCTTTCCATCTCTGTGCAAAACTCAGCAATGTCATGCAAAGGAAATACTTATATAGAACAGGATAGATAATCATGCTGAATAATAAATAGAAAAAATATGACCATTATAAATAATTGTGTATGTAATTATTAGGTACAGTAATAAACAATTTCATACTAAATACTTAGTAAAAATATTTATAACTTGATGTAAGCAGAAAAGTGACATCATCTCAATAAGATAATTTTAAATACAAATTCAAGCCAAATTGGTAGAAGTAGGTATGAGCTTAAGTTATTTATCTGTCTCCACATAAGCCAAACACTATGACACCCCCAACCCTAACAAGCTCCTACTCCAATCTTGCCCATATTAATAATGTCACCATCCAACCTGTTTGCCTAAGTAAAATCATGAGCATTACATATACTGTATCTCTCTTTCTTTTTCTTCTTTCACATCCAATGATCACTAAGACTGAATATGATTTTTTCCACTGGTTAGAGTGACATAATAATAAATGTTTCACAGAACTGTGGATAGGCAGATAGATACTTATCATTCTCTTCTAATGGTTTTGATTAACAGCTGTAGCAGCAGACTGAATTCATACTTTAGATGTGAAAAGCAAAGTTTAAAGTGCAAAATTAATCCATTTTGTTACTAGTGTGGTAGCTGGGGTTGGGTAATTTTAAATATAATGCCTTAGAAACTTTCTCACAGAAATCCATCCTTTACAAATACTGTATTGTGCATATCAGTGAAAAAGAACTGTTTTCTTAAAATCCTCACCCTAGAATACGTTCATTGATGTTTGTGTTTCTGTGTATGTGTGTGTGTGTGTGTGTGTGTGTGAGAGAGAGAGAGAGAGAGAGAGAGAGAGAGAGAGAGAGAGAGAAAGAGAATGAATCAATGTGACAGAGAAATATTGATCTGTTGCCTCCCTTATGGGCCCCTATCCGGGATCAAACCTGAAACCCAGACTGGGAATTTAACCCATAACCCTTTGGTTTATGGGAGGACGCTGCAACCAATTGAGCCACCTGACCAGGGCAAAAGAGTACTTTTAATTACATTACTTTAGATTATGTTAACTAATAATTTAAGTAAACTATATCTATGTATATGCATAGAAACATTTATACACACATACACACACGCACACACACAAAGAAAAGGCAAGCTGTGAATCTAAGGAGAAGAAAAGCTATGAATTATGCGTAAAGAGCCCCCTACACAGCCTGTGTTTAAAATTAAAATTAAAGTAATTTAAAAGATGTAAGCCCTAAACATTAATATATTCAAAAAGTTTTATTGTCAGTGATAACCATCTATGAGCTTGATAATAGCAATTGAAGCATAATTATTTATACAGAAATATAAGAATCTTTTTCTAGAGCATAAAGAAGAATCTACTTTTTATATACCTTTAGCCTTTAAGAATTGCATCTCTTCTCATATATTAACTACACTTATGAACTACGCTGGAATTCAAAGCTCATAAGAAACCGAATTTGGCATATATGCTCGGACATGCAATTAGATCAGCTCTTTTTCCATTTTAATCCTAATACAAGGGTTTCTAATTTAAGCATTCAAACTAAATTGAACCCTATAAGGTCTGTCAATTTCATCCACGAAGCTCTTTTGTTAGTTCCATCAAAAGCTAGACAATTCGTTTTACTAGGGAAAGAACTGATCAGTAGAAAAGTAAATTGTATCCTTAATGCATGGACAGATCACTGGGTTACTGCTAATGTATTATTAGTCAAGCAGAGTCTCCTTTTGAAGGAGCCTTGCAGTCCATGGCATAAACCGATTAAAAATCAGTGAACGAGTACTTCCAACCTTTGTTGTATGTTAATGAGAAATCGTCTATCCCACAAAGTTTTTCTGAACTAGTAACCTTTAGATTCCTGAAACTAGAGCATATTCAAGCTGTGTAAGCAAAAGAAAAAAAAGAAAAAAAAAGTTTTCCCTGTCAGTCTTTGTACAGAAAATTGTATTTTAAAATTGAATTTATTTCAATTAATTAAAGCATTTTATATTTGATTCTCAGCTTTCATGCTCAAATTCTTATACATGTGTGAATAATGAAACAGTGTGGTTCTTCTCTCCTTGTGTGTATTTGTTTATAATAAGCAAGAGGAAAGAATAGGGCACAGTGGTGGGCGGAGGAAGGGAGGGAGCAAAGGTGGGTGAGAGAGAGAGGTGGAAGGGGCAAGGGAGGAAGACTTATTCAGAAAGTGACAGCCATACAAAATGGTATTCTGACTCAAAAAGATGAATAGTCAACTTTCCAGTAATGGATAAAAGCCTTAAAATGGGTTATTTAACCATAAATGGTCAATGGACTTACAAATAAGGCATAAATATACAGTATTCATTAGTATTTCTATTCAACCTGTTGTTTGAGCTGTATACTTTCACAATAGTTACTAAATTATTTACTAGTTACTAAACAGAATAGTTACTAAACCACATCAGAGTGGAACATTTTTAGTTAACAGACAAAATAGATTATTTTCATTTAATATCAAAAAGTATATAAATTGTCACTGTGGCACAAGCGCTGACTGCAAAGGCCAATCATCTAGAAGCAATAACTCGACAATCAGCCAGTTGGGATAGCTGGAAAATCCTGGCAAGTGCCCAGAGAGCTGGTTGTCAGAGATTAGTATGTCTCTGAATCATTTGTGGTGCCTATCAAAATGTAGATTTATAGAAAGAGACGTGCCATAGGGTGGTGAACACACAATACAACACACAGATGATGTATTATAGAATTGTACACCTTAAACCTATATAATTTTATTAACCAACATAACCCCAATAAACTCAGTTTAACAATGTAGATTTCCAGTACGTCAGCCAGAAATGGTTACTCAGAGGTCAGTGGAGTTGGAGGGTGAAGTGGTAATCTGCATTTTGTCAAGCATCCCACATGACTTTGCTGCAAGCAGTCTGGGGGACCCACTTTGTAAAACATTCCCTTAGAAATGAAACACTTGCAATTATTTCTATATAAGGATTTATGGCCTATGTAGATTATTAGAACAACCAGAGGTGACACAAATTTCTTGTGAAATGAGCTGACCGTTGGTCATTTTCCAGTTCAAAATCAGAAGGAGAATCATAGATCCTCAAACTCAAATAATAGTTTGCTCTGTTAAAGCTAAAACAAAATGATTCCCATTTAGCTTCTGAATAATAAGCCCCCAGGTCTCACTCGTGGAAAGCACAAGAAGCTCTTAAAACAAGAGGTGATTAGAAGACTGATAAAAGGAAATGAATTCCAGTGTCATTTTTTTCCTTACACAACACTACTGAATAGCCATCTGGACCCAACAATTTATCTCCTGAATGGCCTTCAGCAAGACTTCACATTTCTTCTCCAGAAATTAAAAAACAAAACAAAACAAAACCAGTTTCAAAGGATTTTGCTTATTGGTGGAAATTTTTGCTAATTGCAATATTCAAAGTCTAAATTAGGTCTGATTTGGTTACCCTGAGACATACAATATTACAGAATATTGTATTAATCCTTAAATGCCTTCTTAATTACTATTGCCTTTTTAGTACATCGTTTGTCTTTTTCTTCTAAATGGATCCAATTAAGTTTTGATTGGCTTTTTTTCCCCTCTCTGAAATTATAAGCTAACTCTTATCTTCTTTGTTCTTAATAGATTTGTTCATTCAGCATAAAGAGGAATTCAGTTGTACTAATCATTTAAGCCATAAACTTGCCCCCAGCAGTTGTTAATACTCTAAAGGTATTTGTACCTATTTACTTATTATTTTTTAAGCTCTTAAATTAGTTCAGCTAACTGATTTTCTTTTCCTCTTAGATTTAAAGGATTTTATAAATCCAGGACAACAATGTCAATAACAGTTCCTATAAACTGCCTACACTTTCTTCTGCATCTCCCACCTTGCAAATATCTATTCTGGGGGGCAATACCTTTTTGGGGAACAATCTTAAAAGTAAGTATTGAATGATATTTTGATTCACATATTTCTTTTAAAGTAAATCCTGATGAGCTGCTGTAACACAAAATAATAGTAAAGTGGTAAGTTAGTAGCAGATTTATTCTCTGGTCCTGTTTTCAACAATGGCAACAAGGGGTAATTTTAATTTCCACAGCTTCTGAGATGGACAAGGAACACAATAAATGGAGATTCCATTAGTACAACTGATAATATCCACTGCTCCTGATTGGTATGCAATCAGTTCTGGACCAAACACAGGCATTCTACTTCCTAACATTAAGGAACTGGTAGTATACAAGGAAGAGTTGAAAGATCAAAGTGCTGCATCAGAGTTCTTAAAGCCATATGTGAATGTTTTAGAAAGAATGAACACTATTTTTTTAGGTGTCATTTTAAACTAATTTTCAAAATAGAGGTAATTCTAATATGTATTTGAAATACTGAAAGTGGAGAGTTTTTAAATTTGTCAAATATCAAATTTATCGAGCTATTTGAAAATAAACTGTGCATTAGCTGAACATTTAAAAATCTATAGTGTTTCATTATGTTTGTAAGAGTTAAAATCAAAACTTTCATGGAAACTTGGCCAATTTCAATTAACCTCAGTATTTTTCCCTATCATTTTTATAACTCAAAACTGTCCATCTAAAATGGTGAAACAAATCATCTTTACGATAAGAATTTTGAAGATCACGTGTATGAATATTAAAGTCATCATCAACAATTTAAATTCTGAATATATATATGATTATAGTCATGTATCCATTAAGATGCACTTGTAATCCAATGACATTATCAACTGCAGTTTTGTTAATTCATTCATCATTGCCCTTTATAAATATTCTACTGATCCTTTCATTTGTTTTAGCTTATTTTCAACATTTCATTAGATAGAACTAAAACCTCTAATAGTCTGACAGTAAATTAGAGTAATATTTGACAGAGAATTGGAAATAATTTGCATTGAACTAAAAATGAATATAAGACATCATAAAAGTGTGTTTAATGTGGAAGAACTAAAAGCAACAAGACCAGAGTTGCTGAGAAGGGAGGCTCACAGTTACTACAAATATGCCTGCATGAACCATCCAAACCAAAGGAGACTATGATTAGGGAGTTTTTATGAGATTTGATGGGAACAATAAAAATTGCCACAGAACATTAAACCATCAGGACTTGTCAGGGACACATTTGAGATGGGGGACAACCTTTATAGCCTGTGTAACTGCTGTGAAAAATGAATCACATGAACTGATCAGCACGGGGGAGGAAATGCTGTTATTAACAGGGTTACAAGATAAAGCAAGAAAAATATTACTTTTTTCAATATGTAAATAATAGAAAACAGATATTATTCTATGTGATTCCAAATTATAACCACAGTGGAATTTTCTGAGAAAAACTGTAACAAATCTAAATAAGCAGAATTCTTAGTAAATTCCATTATTCAGATTAAAGACTATTTTTAATAAACTGGAAAATATTGATAGATGATTTACAAAAAGCAAAATATTTTTAAAAATTACTCACATAGGTGGATTCCTATAATGATATTCTCTACATTTAGATATCACTTATTGTGTGTCTGCTGATATTTTAAGTACTTAGTTAAATATTAACTCATTTAATACTCAAAACAATTCTATAAGAATACACTGTGGCTATTCTAATTTTACTTGTGAGGAACAGAATTACAGAGAAGTTAAATAACTTAAGTGATATCACACAGCTAATAAACGACAAAGATGGAATTCCTAACCAATTTATTCCTAGAGTTCATGATGTGGGCCATTATATTTAGCAACCTCACAGAAGGAATGGGATTGAAAATACATGTTAAAATTTATTCTCTCAATTTTTTCTTTATAGAAATCCTGAAATTTATTATTCATCCAGTTTCACTAATGAGAAAACAGGGAATACAACACACTTAGCAACCTAAGATTAAAGAGCTAATAAATATAGTCTAGAACTATAACCTCAATCTGCATAACTCGAATGCCTAAAGATGGGAAAAGATTCTAAATGTGCTAAGGACACTTAGATAGATAGTAAAATATATGCATTTATGCAATATAAAATATTTACTGACATTGGTTCTAGGCAGTGTAAACAGGTAATAAAATCCTTGTTAACCACTGAAAAGACAGACATACTTAGTGATGATAATAATATAAAAAATGGAATGGTGATATGTAGCTATGTACAAACTCTCAGCACTGCAGAGGTATGTTAAAAATAGTGAATCCAATACTCCTTCAAAAGATTGAAAAACAGGTATACATTTTAGATGCATTTCTGCAGAATTGTCAAGCATTATCCTTTTCGCCATACACTGTTAGCTTCCTGCTCATAATCTTTACGCATTTAAACACTTAATAATCTATTTGGTCCTGTATTTATTTGTTGACGTGCTAATTTCCATAATTCTCCATTACACTGTAAGCTGCAGGAAGAGAAGATCATGTCTGTCTCACCTGCCAAGATATACTTATAGCCTACTAAGTTGCTTTGTTCAGAGATATTATTCAAGAATGGTTAATGAGCCCGGCTGGGCGTGGCTCAGCCATTGAGCATTGACCTAGGATCCAGGAGATCGCAGTTAGATTCCCAGTCAGGGCATAGACCCGGGCTGCGGGCTCCACCCCAGTCGGGGGCGTGCAGGAGGCAGCTGATCAGTGACTCTCTCATCATTGATGTTCCTATCTCTCTCCCTTCCTCTCTCTGATATCAATAAAAAGATATATATAAAAGAATAGTTAATGAACGTTGACTTAAACTTATCACCAGATAGAAATTCTGTTTTGAGGAGAGTGGCATACTAGAAACTCTAAGGGTTCCTTCCACTGGGTACGATTAAAAACTGCATATAATCTATACTGCTGCATTGCTAGGTTTACAGGATGTTGCCAAATTGCCAATGCTATAAAAAACAAACCTCCATATTCATGAAGGGAAATCAGAGCTGCCAGCAGTGATAGTACACAAACACAAAAGAGAGGGCTATTTTGAGGATAAATTGTGGTATCAGTGTTACTAGGAGTATGTGGAAGGGAATTTAGTTTGTATGTGAAGGGAAATCTAAGACTTGCAGGTTAAGCTCAAGACTCTTCAACAGACTAAAGGGATCTATGTTATTCCTGGAAGAAACAAACACAAATCATTTCTGGAGAAATTATTTCTACCAGTAAAAGAGAATACCCCTTAGGTAGTCCACAAGGAAAGATTAATCAAATATGAACCCCTAGACAAAATAGATACGATATTTGAGAGAAAGACTGAGACTAAGGGATATCAAAACATAAGCCAGTCAAATATAGACCTAAAAATGCTAAAATAACTACATTGATATTAGACAAAATAAACTTTAAGACTAAATGACTTTTCAATACAGAAAATATCATTATAATATAATGTTAAATTTACTAAGAGGGTACAGCAATTCCAAATATGAATGCATAAAATAAAAAGACTTCATTGCCTATATAATAAAACAATACGCTTTATATCACTGATGGCTAGGGTAGTGTGAGGATTGGCAAACTTACCATAATAGTGAGAAATATGAACCCACTTCTTTCACTTATTAGTTGGTCAAAGAGACATAAGAATAGTTACGCTATAGCCCTGGCCAGTGTGGCTCAGTTGGTTGGGGGTCATCCCCTACATCAAAAGGTTGGCATGCAGGAGGCAGCTGATCAATGTTGGGATCTCATATTGATGTTTCTCTCTCTCCCTCTTCCTTCCTCTCTGTCTAAAAAAATCAATAAAAATACTTAAAATATAGTTAAGCTGTAGAAGATTTGAAAAACACAATACCAAGCTTTATTTTGGGACATATGGACTATGTAGAATCCTGTATACAAAACTAGAAAAAAAACCCTCATATTCAGCATTTATAAAAGCTGACATACTCTATTCCATAAAAGATCTAAAAAAATTTAAGAGATTTTTGACAACCAAATTATGTCACACTTAAAAGTCAACTATGAAAAATAAACAAATAGAAAATCTCTCTGTATTTTGAAAATAACCACTTTAAGATTTCCCATGAGTCCTTAAGAACCCATTTGAAGATATTTGAATTGAATATTAAATTTCTTAGAATCAAAAACTGTACAATGTGGTAAAAGAAGAATTCTCACAGTAAAGTATAGCAATAAGTGCTTATAATGGGGAAAAAATGACTCAACATTAATTAGTTAATGCCCAATTCAGCAATGTGGAGAAGGAACATCAGGATAGTCCCCGCAAAAACAATCTGATAGAAAACAATGATAACACTGAAAAAATAAAAAAAAGTAAAAGTTCTTTCTTTTTTTTTTTTTTTAATATATCTTTATTGATTTCAGAGAGCAGAAGGGAGAGGGAGAGAGAGAGAGATAGAAACATCAATGATGAGAGAGTCATTGATCAAGCCCGCAACCCAGGCATGTGCCCTGACAGGGAATCGAACCCAGATCACCTGGATCCTATGTCAATGCTCAACTGCTGAGCCACGCCCAGCCAGGCTAAAAGTTATTTCTTTACAAATAAAAAGCAGGAGAAAATTACAAAATGTCTTATTAGGATTAAAAAGAGAATGAACAAACACTCAATAATAGTGACTTTTTGAAGGACACAAAAAGAGATAGATTAAAATGAAAATTAAAAAAAAATGAAGCTACAAAATTTATTTTAGTAATTTGAAAATGTAGGTTGAATAGAAAAAGACTTAAATAATATAACTTATAAAATTTGTTTAAGAATAAATGGAAAAGAAAACAATGCAGATAAGCAGGTCAAAAACGATTGTATTGGTGAGTTCTATCAACATGAACAGATTTTTTTCCAGATACTGAAAACAGAGAGACAACTCATTCTGTGAAATTAATATAACCTTAATATATAAAAAAAGAACAGCATTAGGAGAGAAAATTATATCCAATTTTACTTATAATCATTGATGCAAGCATTCCAAACAAAATATTACTCAATCGCATCCAACAATAAACAAAAATGATAAGATATCATGGCCAAGTTTAATTTATCACCTTATTGCAAGGGTTCTTTTGTATTAAGGAACTACAAATACCATTTATCACATGAACAGATTAAATAATAAAAGGCAGGCTATTATTTCAAAATATGCCATAAAAGCATTTTACGTACTCCAATATTTCATCCTTAAAATGTCCTAGCAAAGTTAGAATGCAAAAAAAAGAACCTTTTATGTTTCGAATTAGATAACTCAAGGATATCTTCTAAACAGCATCACTGTTCACGGGGGAATGGTAAAGGCATTATTTGGCAACCCTGGTGGCTGCTCAGGTTCACATCTCCCTATATATCCTCCAAAATAATATTACAGAACAATAAAAAGAATAAAACTAGAAAACAAAAACAAAACAAAAGCCTCTTATCACAACTAGAAGAGTTCCCAACTTTAAAACAACTGTATGTATAAAAAACAAAACAAAAGAGCGCTAACTTCTAGGAACTTTCACACTCCTGCCAGAAGATTCTGTGACGATCAAAACTGCTGGCAAAGAAGAGGTGATCCAAAGTCTAAAATCGCTCTAAAACCAATGCCAGAAAGAGAAAGTCACCCTGCATAAAAATACTACCACTTCACTCTGCCTCTCCTGCCCAAAACACGAGGTTTCTGGTAAATGAGAATTCTGACGGGAGGAAAAGGAGAATTATAGCATGCACAACTTAAAGAGGTCGTCTTCAAAGTGTATGGGAGGGTCAGGTATGTAAAAGGAAAAGATACCTTTTGGCCAGTGAATGTTAAAGGGGGAAGGAAACCAAAGGGGAAAATGGACTGATTTAAAAAAATAAATCAAAAGATAATGCAAACATGCCTCATTCTCTCTCCCTCTTCTTTTCTCCCTTTGCTCCCCCCTCACCTCCACACACATAAACACTAACACTTTGCTCTACACAAAAGAGGACACCATTTATCTAGGAATCCTGCAACATACGGATAAATTCATACCTATAAGACAAAAGCTAAGCAAAGATGATGAATATATAATTAATAAAGAACAACTACCTATAGAACACTCAAAAAGCATTGCTTTAAAAGTAGAGACCATATGCCACCTGATGGAAATATACCCCATCTACAAGTCAATCTGGCTGAAAATTATAACCAACTGGATCATTCTTCTACGGTTAAGTGACAGTTTAGAGAGGAATGTTTTAAATAACATCACAGGATGGCACCGGCAAATTCCAACTGTGAGAACTTTCAAAAGTACTCAACAAACATAAGCCAGGCCAAATTAGTTGGGTGTCGTATACTCTCCAACATTGTACTGATTAACAGAGTATCATTAATAAAGAAAAGAAAAAAGGAATGGAAAAGAAATAAAATCGGGAGGGCCTGATCTGCCAATTCAAATGTACTTCAGTGATTCAAAGGTGTTTTGATTAAAAACAAAATGAAGGTATAAAAAAACACTTATTTCTGCCAATCTTTCTAGAAATCAAGAATCTTCTCAATGATTTTCAGAATAAATAATAGCACACAGGAGTAAAATAGTGTGTTTACTCCAATAGCAAAATTGATATAAGATATGCAAAAGTGTCACAAGAATATCTGAATATATCTCTTCCTTTGGAATATAAAATAATCTATGTTTCTGTTAAAAGCAATATTTTTGAAATAACATTTTCCTTCCAAATTTTTCCAAGATTAATATATTATCAGGGAAACAATGAATGCTGCTAAGATTCACTTACATTTGACAGTTATATGCCTTCTTATAGCTTCTCAATCTTACAAAGATATTGTATTTTCAAGCAATCCTATCAAGGCTATTTTTCATCACAACTGTTTTTCCACTTAAAATGATAGAAAGCTTTTATCTTCTGTAATCTACAAAATGATAAATAAATTTTCTGATTTGCAGGCGTGGAATGTTTCAAAGCTGACCTCTAAAGTATCTAATTCACATTTATATATTACTTTGGAAATTAGAAAATAAACAGAAAGGCTCATTTTGGTATCATTTGTGCATCAAGACCAAAAATTACAGAATACCAATTTCTTTTTACAAATTGCTAGAATCATTGCTAGTGTATATTAAAAAGTTTATTACAAAAAAAAAAGTTTATTACACAAATTGTCTTATTACAATCATTTGGTAATCTTCTATTAATAAAAAATCTTATATTTAGTCCTCAAAGTGATAAATTCAATAATTGTAAAGATTTTTTACCACATATTTGTATGTGATAAAAAGAGGTATATTAGTTCTTTTGTTCTAAGGCTTTAGTTTCTAAATTTATTTACATATTTGTATTTCACTTTTTTCTTCATAATATTTGTGATAAATATACCACATGTATTTTCTTGCTATTGGCTAAATAGTTTTAATCTGAATTGATAGTCTGATTGAATTATTATTATAAAGGTGGCTTATAATCTATTAAAATTTCAGCAACAATAATGTGGCCAATTATTATTCATTATTGAAATATTCTGTTACAATAATCAGAAAACACCATTCAAAGCGAAAATAACTAGCTAAAATGGAATGTATCTTTTTTTTTTTTTTTTTTTGGTCATTCATAAACCTAATTATCATCAGATTGAAGTTTACCAAAGCAAATAGATAAAGAGCAATTAATATTCATCTGTACAAATTACACCCTTATATAAACTAAATTTAAACAAGTAAAGGCCTTAAAGGTATGTAAATTATTAGAAAGAGATATTTGGAAGAACTGACTGGTCATTACTTACTAATAAAATATTATTATAAGGCCTGTATGACCAAGTATCTTGAGTTACATTCACCACCCCTCCCTTGGATCAAAAGGAGGGAGGGATGCAAATTCATAACTATTTGGGAAGTTAACTGATAAAAGGAGAAAATAAACTGCAGTTTAAAGAAAGCATTTTGCTACTTGAGCTGACTGCCAGACAGCACAGACGCTCCTCATGTGGGTGAGCTGAAGGAGTGTGAGTCTTTTTCATCTCTTGTGAGCATTGATATCATGGTACACTCTCTTGTATCTTGCAGACTTAATGGCCCATTAAATGCGGGAGGAAAAAATATAGGACTCCACATGAATAGATAACTTGTTTTCACTTGTTTGGGCTTTGGAATCCTTCAGTCCTACAAGCTCAAGCTCTGGCAGCTACTGTGGTCAGCTATATTGGTGGGGTTGGCGGAGGTGGAAAATATTACTGTGATGGTAAGAGTGAAACTAATAGTAATTGATCCCTAAGCTCTTTGCCAGACCTAAAATGCTGTGATTCTGTCTTTAATGAATGACTGGCAAAGTTATGTAAGAGCTAGAAAAATTCAAATGCTTTAAGGATAATATCTACATAACAGATGGACCAAAGTTTAATAGATATTAAATAAACCAGGATACCATGACCTATAGCATGCTGCAATAGAAAGAGAATTGGGAAAGTTGCCTGAAAACCCTCTTTAGAGTCTGGGCTCCTCTATATAATAAATGCATTATGCATTACTTTTGGAAGCTTACTTAACTTTGAGCCTCAGTATTGTCATCTATAAAACAGGAATATGTCTTTAGCAATGTGTCTTTCATAAGTTTCTGAGTGGAAAATAAATTACAACTAGCACAGTCTAGCACCTAACAGCTATACAGCTGCATATATGTGTGTCTATTTGGGATACATATTAATATGTTCTTGTGCCATATAATACTTAATTAGTATATATTATTGTATTCTAATAAAAGTATACCCACTGATTTGGTGTTTCCAGTTACCTATTGAGATTGTTGACTCTCTGATACAATTCTTTCAATAACCTCATTATAGTCAAAGTGACAAAAGTATCCAAAATAATTTAGCCTTCTGTTTGCATGTGACTGGATATCCATCTTTTCCATGATGCATTTCAAAGCCTTAGATTATTCAGAGTTGGGAATGTCAGCCATGGAGTGGTACAGCGATCTCTGTATCTCCCTTCCCCTTTGATCTCTCTCTGTCTTCATCATTTCAACAAAATGAGAGTCACAACATAGAGGGGGATTTGCACTGGCTTTATAGAAGTGGATCCCAGATTTTTTACATCACAAAGTTAAAAAATGAGAATATAATTCATAAGTTTGCCCCAATTATCAAAAAATAATAAAGAAAACTTTTAATATATATGTATATATATAATATTTTGTATTTTAAAATATAAAATATATTGTTTGTATAATGGAGACTTTGCTACCAAAAAAGTTGAATAGGAGATACTGCCAAACGATAAAGGGTCATCTCTTAAAACTGACCACATAAATCTTTCTGAATACCTCACTATGTTGTTCTCATTTAGCTCTTTTATGGTAACCTGTTAAAAATTTTGCCACAGAGCAGCATTTGAGAACCACTACTTTATCATACTTTTCAAATTCATAATAGCTATTTCAAAATATACTTTAGAGAGTCAAATATATAATCTAAAAATAAAAATACTGATCAAAGCTGAGTTTTCTATTTACTTGAATCTGGAATACACTTTTAAAAATTAATGAAATAAAAAAATTTATATTTTCAAAGTGTCTTAAACCAAAATATATTATTCTTTTTATAGTGTTATTCTCAGGTGTGAAGTCTTTTTCCTTGGTTAAAAGATTGTTTTCTTCACCAACTCTGTGTCCTTATATTGGACTGAATCAGTATCTCAAAGTTTCAGATATTAAAAATCTGAATGAATATGATTCTCTTTAGTTTTTCCCTTTTCTTATCTATTTTTCCAGTCTCCTAACATCCTGAGTAAACACTGCCCCCGTGTAATAGTCCAGTAGTATAAAAACAATTGGTGTACAAAGATATGATGTCGACACATAACCCTACTAAAAGCAATATTGTCTAAACCCAGCATGTCGCCACACGTTGGCCCTGACTGCCTTCTGTGTGACCTGTTTTCCTTTTCCCCACTTTGATATCTCTTTTAATCAGACCATCTGAAAAGAAGCAAACACCACATGAGGTTGGGAGGGATTCCTTCCCCTCTCTTTGCTTCTTTTATCTCCTTGAGGAAAATTAATTTGGTCCATGGTATCCCTGTACAGCAAGCAGTATGAAAAACAGAAAAGCGAATGTTGAGTTTAGCAGTTGCTTTAATTAAAAGGGGATCACCAGAGGGTTGACTTCCTAGCTGGTTGTTGACTTACAAACAGAAAATAATTGGCACATAAAAACCAGCAAGAGGGATGACACTCGGGACATGGAAGCTGTTGACGAATAAGAAAGTAATAACGCAGTGAAGTCATTTATGTTTGTTTCGGGGATGCTGTATTTATGTCTGTCTCCATTAGCATTCCAGAGCTCAGCAAAGACATCACCTTGAACTTTCTTCCCTGTCATTACCTGTTCTCTGTCTCTGACAATTGATGAGCATGACAACCTTGTTAAACTGCCAAATACATAATTTGCAGAGGCTCTAACTCGCCAGCCCCTGGGTAACAGCAAAGTGATGGCTTAACACAAACCTGGCACTGATCATAATGAAAAATTTGCTTTATAAGCCAGGTTGCTAGCGTGTCACCCCCCTGAAGTCTGTGCTGGCTCGAGGCAGACTTGTAAAGCTAGGGGATGATGGAGGATAGGGTTAGGTGATCTCTGAAGGCCCTTATGACCTGAATTCTCTGGTCCTACCGATAGTTGCATGACCCTCTTCCCCATACTCCTAATGATACACTTTTTTCCCCTAATGATTTTCTCTGATATCTTCTTTATATATTGGGAGTGCTTACACTTTTTATCAACTGCTATCAGGATCTGTGTTTAAGGGGTTTTCAAGGAACAAGAAAATAATAGATTGTGTTTTTTTAGTCTTTGATAGTTGCAATTGTTTCCTTTGTTTTATTTCCGGTGGGATAGGTCAATATAAGACTGTATGTGGTGGGAGTAAACATGAGCTTTACAGAGGGCTGGGGCAAGAGAAGAAGGCAGAGAAGGTTACCAGATTGGGAGGTGACACTTGGAAGTGTTTGGAGAGAGAAGCCCACTGCCAGACACTGCTATAGAACGCATCCCAGGGTGCGTTCGGGAGCTAAGACATTACCTAGAAGCCACCGATCTAGCCTTTCCTCCATCAAGAACTTTCCTCTCCAGTACTCAGAATCTTTTTAGAAATTTTGCTACAAGCATGTAACCCAAGCACTGCTTTGCATGAATACTGCCTATCAGTTTCACATTTGCTTAGTTCAGGAAAGACCCAGGGCCTCAGGACTCTGGGGAGACAGTGGTCTGGAACTGTGGTGGGTGGTGGTGTAAGGCCATTGGCAAAAAAAAAAACACCTTAATTGATGAGCAAGATATGGACAAACATCAGTGACAGCCTAATTATTGTTTACAGTCAAAGTGACATAGATACGTTAGGAACAGAGTATAAAATCAAACATTATTTTAAGACAGGAGACTTGAAATATAATGCTCTGAATGGCAACTTCTCAGGCTAAGATCCTAGATTCCTTCTGAAAATAGTTACTACTTTTCTCTGCCACTTGGTGGAAGGATTTGAGGCACTAAATTAGGTATTCACTGAAATGATAAAAGTTATGTTCAACAAGCTCAATGAGTTGTTGCTAATTAAGAAGTTGAACATGAAGTATTAGTGCTTGTCAGTTGAAGGGGAACAAGAAAAAATGACCAGGCATTTAGGACTAGATTGATTTCCTTTGGAGGCCTAGATAAGCCAGCTATTGGCAACACAGAACTCGGCCAGGTAAGTGGCATGTTTTCTGGCATAAGGGTGAAATTTGGGGATAACACCAGCCCTTGGTGAAACAGACCAGTGAGGACAGATAACGGGTACAAGAAAAATAAAGAACCAAAGACAAAGCAACAAAGTATATGTTGTTTTCTACTTGTGAGAGCAACTCAAGAGCAACAATGCATGTAAAAGACAACAGCCATGGTTTGCCTTTGAAAAAATAAAGAGCTAATAAGAGTTTCAGTAAAAAACATTTTCATTGATATGGAAATCTTTACAATGATATATAGATAAAAACTGATATATTGTTCTTCTATGTTTTTCTACGTATAAGATTAAGAGCAAACACTTGGGGAAAACACAGAATAAAAACTCCAAGGAAACAAGATTTATTTGCCTGTTCTATTTGAGCATTGGATTTTAATAATCACATAAGAGGAGAAATCTATAATGAACAATAAAAAAGCACATAAAGCACAAGCTAAGCATGCACTGAGTGTTTTTTTTAAGATGGTAGTGTGTGATATAATTATGTAATATATCATCTTATATGCATAAAAATCACAAATCAAATGATAGAAAATTCAAAGGTGATTACTTATTTTAACACATTAATATTTATACTCACAAGAGCATCTTTGGGTTTTAAGATACAGATATTCCAATTTTAATAGCAATTATATGACTGCAACAAACTATGCTGGCAGAAGCAGGAATGATCAACATTAATGTTCTTGGATGGAGAAAACATGCTCTGAAAATGGCAATAAGAGCTTCCTATTTGTAGCTTAAAGGAGATTTTATACACCTCTTGAAAGCCGTTTTCACAATCCTACCAGCAATAAAGGTCAGATTCCACAATCATTGCTGAAGAGACTACTTGCTCCTACTTCAAAAAGACAACCTGAGCGTATAATGTGAGACCTGCCGCATTAACCATTAAAAGCCACTTACTGTTTTGTATCACTCGAGAATCAAGCATTCTCTCAAAAAACAAGAATAATTCAAAACTAAGCCTCTAAGTAATTTAACATGATCCAATACATTTTGCTGTACTAATCACCATGACACTATAATAGGTGACATGTTATCACTTTCCAGCACCCGGATCCCATCATTGTTGGGCACATACTCATTCATAAAACATTTGACTAAAGGCTTTTTGAAAATCATATGTTAAATTGCAAGATCAGTTCATGCCTAAAAATATCAGATGAATGATCCCCATGGCCTCACCTAGATTTCTCTTTGCCACGCGATTCAACTCAAAGAGATTCTCCTTCTCCTTGGCATCGCTGCTTATTTTTTAGCTGGCTATTGAGTAAAAAGGCTTGTGATGAGGCAAAATAGGTGGGCAGGGAATTACTCTTTAATTATTCAGTAAATGCACATTAAGGCCTTTTGCTTTAACAATACATACATCTCCTATAAATTATTTTATGTGTATTTAAATATTAGACCACTATTTGTGATTTTTTTCTTACTTTTCCCTAGGTTGGGTTATTTGCCCTCCTTCAGGCATTTCAGAAGTGCTGTCATCCGTAGAGCATTACTAAATGAGTGCTTACAATCAGGTATTTAAAGTCACACTACCGAGATTCTAACCTTTTCTCTGTTATTTAATATCTTTTAATCCTGGGCATGTTATTTAAACTCTCTGTGCATCAGTTTCTTCCTCTCTAAAATTAAAAGACTGTAACTGGTAGTGTTATTAAGAATCTTATTTGATTTGATAACTTGCAGGCTATGTCCTTGGACCACAGTGAAAACTTAAGGATAGCCATTTATTATTTTTCAGCAAAAATCTTTTACTTTTTATGTTTAGAAATGGGTTTTTTCAAAAGTATATAAAAACATAACTTTAGGTATATAATTTCACCTGTATTTTGATATTAAATCGTGTTGAATATAGTTCTTACCAACTTAAGAGAAAATGTAAAACAAAATTAGTTTCTAGCACATAAGTACACAAAATCCTTAAATGCATGGTTATTTTTATAAGTTATGTATTTAGATCTCACATTCTTAGAATAATGCAAATATAATACACGCATATGCACACGTACATATAAAATGCAGACTTAAAACAAGAAGAGGCTCCCCAAATGCAAGTTTAATAAAAGTTTAGTGGATTTAAAATGGAAAATAAAGATATTTAACTTTAGAGAAAACTATTATTTTCACATTCCATTATTTATGATTTTAAGTGTGTAACTCCTTTGTTACTTTAAGTGTATGTGTGTGTGTATCACCTGAAGATGTGTTTTTATTGATTTTAGAGAGAGGGAGGGAGAGAGAGAAACATCAATGTGTGAGAGAGAAACATTGATTGGTTGCCTCCAGTATGCAACCCAACCAGGAATCAAATCTGCAACCTGGGTATGTGCCCTGACTGGGAATTGAACCTGCAAACTCTCAGTGCACAGGAGGACACGCCAACTAACTGAGCCAAATAGGTGAGGGCTTAAGTATATGTTTTGAACCGGATCTACTTATGGTAATATTTCAAAACATTTTAAAAAAGGAAATCCTAATAATATCCAAATCAAAACATGCAGGCAACTTCATTGAGTTAAAGGACTAAGGAAAAATATGGTGCATGTCTACTGAGAGCTTAGCTTTATATTAGAATTGTTGACTTTTAAATCTGTCATTTTTGCCTAGGGAAAAAATTTTAGTAAAGTAGATCAGAATACTTTAGCAGCAAAATTTGATAGGCAGTTTCGGGAGGATAATTAATGTTACTTCCAAGCATATTATTTTTAAATTTTAGCAGTTACCACTTTCCAGCTCTTTATTACCATTTGTCAGTAACTGATTCGTTTCTCTTTCTCTCAAGGAATAATAAAGGTTTACTTTATTTTATCTGACTGATCAGAAAACTTCACCACTTGCTTGTAAGTAAAATCCAACTCTTTTTGCAAGCACTGAAAAATATATAAAGCTGAACATTTAGAATTTTTAGAAGATATTCCAGTGTTTTAGGAGAATGTAAAAGAACTTAAGGCAGAAATATATATGTATCTATAAAATTAGTAAATTTCAGAGAATGTTTAATTAATTAATTTTCAGGCAAATAAATCTCCAAAGTTTTGGATTTGGAGAGCTAGATACTTCATTTACATTGGATTCTTTTCGGTTTTTATTTTGTTTTCATTGTTGAAATGACCATCTAAAAAATTTTAAATCTATATTTTACCATTTTTTCCTTCTTAAATGTTTTCTCCTGGATGTTGTAATACTGTATACTACCAACTTCACTCTCATCTCAAATTTAATGATTTATCGTCTCACCTTCTGAGTTATGTGTATAGGAATTAGTCTTAAAGTTCTACATTTGAACTTATCTACCTACTACTATGCATTCTGCATAGTATTTCAGTGATTCAATCCAGCAAATATTTACTGATCTACCTTTTAATTTTATTTATTTATTTATTTATTTATTTATTTATTTATTTATTTATTTAAATATATATTGATTTCAGAGAGAGGAAGGGAGAGAGAGAGAGATAGAAACATCAATGATGAGAGAGTCATTGATCAGCTGCCTCCTGCACGCCCCTGACTGGGGATCGAGCCCTGAACCCAGGCATGTGCCCTGACCCGGAATCGAACCGCGATCGCCTGGATCCTAGGTCAACGCTCATCCGCTGAGCCATGCCGGCCGGGCTGATATACCTTCTTAAAAGGTCTCTCTGACTCCATAGTCAGATCTAAGGTGACAAAATAGACAATCTATATAAATTTATTAGATAACTTATAAAAAATTATTAGATAATTTATAGTTTATTGCCTATACTAATAAAAGTCTGAACGGGTTACCTTTGTAATGGGCAACAAATGGAAGGCAGGAAGAGAGAGGCTTCTGAGATGCTGGTAAATTTTATTATCTAGAAATGGGTGTTTATTTATAAAGATTTATCAAATTGTACACTTGAGATTTGTGTACTTTAGTATATGTATGTTTTACAGCAAGAGTGTTTACAATAAATATACACACATGTATTTATGGGGGTATTAAAGAAGGCTGTATCCTCTGGAGCTGCTTATTTGGTGCTACAGGAAACAGAAAGATATAAAAATAAAATAAAAATTAAAGAATAAGACATAATCCCTGCCTTCCCAAATCTCCTACTTCATTATTAGGCCATGAACTCATTCAGTTCAGGCTGTGTCATTAATCTGTGTATCCTAACACCTAGCACAGCAGTGTTCCAAACAGTTATTAAGTAAGTATATAACAAATGAACCCAGTGGAGACAAAGAGAGGGTGGGCCATAAATGTAAACAAACACACAGATCTGCATACCACACCTTTAACAACCCCATCAGACCTATGGGTTCTCAGGAAATAGGAAACTTGAGACACTACTTGACATAAATATCACAAAAATATAGACCTTGCTAAAACAAGGAAATGTGCTCTACTAAAATAAACTTTGCACAGGTGGGAGAAATAACTCGCTTAGATGACAGGATAAGTGGACCCCTTTGTGGAAGCTTGCCTAAGGAAGGCTGTATCCTCTGGAGCTGCTTCACAGGGCTTCCTGGCGGTAAACAGCCTTGGGCCGTAGGGAATAGTGCTTCACAAATGCCAGATGCTAGCTGTGTGTTCTCTGCTCCTCAGTGAATTGGAAAACATAGCACAATGTAGGAAAATGTTCAGAAAGTTAAATGTACTTAGCTGAAACAAGGGTTTTAGGCTGCATACAAATAATTATGCAGCCTAAAAGGTGGATATTAAAATAAAAAGAAACCTGCTTCCAAGGGTTCTGCACACATTTTAAATAATCTTAGTTCCAGAGACATTTTATCCAACAGGTAATTTAAAACTGGGCTAAGGAGTTACATGCTGTTTTCTGTTTTAAGTGCCTGATGCTATATCCTGAATACTGGTAGAGAGGTGGTAGGTAGATGGTTAGCTAGATAAATAGCAGATAGATAGATAGATAGATGATAGATAAGTGATACATACATACATACATACATATATACATACTCTAGCATACGAAAATAAAACTGCAAAGATAAAAGAAGCAAAGTTGAAAATAATAAATGCTAAATTAACTGTCTATAATCATACAAATTGGTCAAACACAACTCAAGTCTTACATGGTAAAATAAATATTATATTGAAGTGTGTGTTTCTATCCTTTTGTTTGAGTCTCTTGAGTATTATTGTTCAGTGACAGACAGTATTAATGGCTGTAGATGCCAGTTTCATTACCATCCGCAAATTGTTTAAACTTTTTCTCTGCCTTTTTCCCCCCTCATCTGCAAAATGAACAAAATAATACAACATAAGTTCATACCAATTAAGTGAAATATAGTATTTTCTTTAAAAATTCCAAGTTATTTAATAATTTTGATGATAAATATCTGAAATAGCATGTGAAATTAATGTCAATTAAATATATATGTATGTGCTCTTAAGAAGACTAAAGAGTAACGGATTGAAGAGAGAAATGTGATAAACCATGAGGACAAAAGAGAGGAAAAAGCCACTGCAGGCAAGCTGCACAATGTGAAGGGTTATTTGTAATCTAACTTAGTTCATTTGTTAACTTTTCTGCTACAGACTTATCAAAAAGTGCAAATCAGACAAATTTGATACCTCACTCTTTTGTGTGTCATTTTTATCCAAAGAGGCATAGTTTTAGCAAGACTTTCTCCTGACTACTATGCAATTTTATAATATCTCCTACTCCTACTTGTGTTTATTACCTGGGGGAAGGGCTACAAGATACTTCCTTCCATTGAAAAAAATCGAATTTGTACTTTGAAAAAGAACCCATAGTTGTGTATTTGGAGTGTAGCTATCATGCTAGCAGTAAGGTTTAGTCCTGGTTCTTGCATTTTTTGTGAACATGGAATACAACCAAGTGCAACATTTTTGTCCTACATAGATGGGTCAACAGCATATTCCAATTTTGCAAATAATCAAGATCTAATGACCTCTATGTTCTTTTTGTTCCTGGATTATGAGTCACTATTTATTTATCTTTCAAATAAAATATCTTTAAAAACTCACTGATTCATGGTTAACCTACAACTCCTTTTTGTTCCTTTTCCTTCATAGGAATGAAATGACTGAAAAATAAAGTTGGGGTCTCCATGGTCTCATCCTCAGGACACAGGGACCTGGGTGTCTATGATCTCTTAACTAAGAGGTCAATGAAATTAGAACTTGAAAAGGAATATTCTCAGTTAGAGTTCTTTTTTCCCAATACCTGCAACTTAAAATATCCCATTTGGGGAAATGCTCATTTGGAAGAATCAGAGTTTTCTTTTGATCAGCTAAGTGCCATGGAAAGGTCATGACAGCGGGGCTTCTATATGCTAACAGTTCTGTGTCTTGCACTCACTGAAATCAGAGGGACAATTAAAGTTCCAGCAGTTGAAAATTATCCACTAATTAGAACTAGAAGTACACCACCATGAAGTCCAGGTGATAACAATAAATCAGAACAATTAGTCTGTCTAGAAAAGCAACATGATCAAATCAGAGTCACCATACCAGCTGCTCATTTAATTTGAGGTTGCAATGTTTTACCACTTCTTGCAAGACAACCCTGCAGAAGGGGTTTGAATCTGGCAAGTATATACCATTCAGAATTATTTATTACTCCAAGGAGGTATTGGTATGCTGATGCCTACTATTTTTACAAAAAAAAAAAAAAAAAAAAAAAAATTGGATTTGAATAGAAAAATATGACATTCAAAATGTTAAATTCCCTATCATGTCACATTTGAATCTAGGATAAATATAATACTTGAGTTGAAAAGGAGAGTGAAAAATAGATATTTTCTCTTGTGATTGATATTGATTGAGACTAATTATTATGTATATATTGCCATTTTGCTGTAATACTGGCCTTGGAATACATTAAACTCCTACATATAAGTGTGATTATTTTATAATTAACTTTTTACATATTCCACAAGTCACTACTTGAAATCTCTTTATTTTCTCAGAGATTAATTACAGTGCACTTTTAACAAGGAAAATATGTATTTTGACATGTAACATTATACTAGTGTTGGGTGTACAAAATAATGTATGTATATTTTGATATATATATAATTTGATATATGTATATATTGTGAAATGATTGCTATAATAAGTCTAGTTACTATCCATCACCACACATAGTTACAATTGCTGTGTGTGTGATAAGAACTTTTAATATATACTCTCATAACAACTTTAGACTATTCAAAGAAGTGTAGTCACCATGCTGTACATTACATTTCCATGACTTATTTATTGTAATACTGGAAGTTTGTGCCTTTTGACCACCAATTTATCCTATGGCCTTCTAATTTGGTTTGATATCAAGTAGCACGATTCCTGCAACTCTGTTTTATTTCTCAAGATTGCCATGGCTATTTGAGACCCTTTGTCCTGCCATATAAATTTTTGGAATATTTGTTCCAGTTCTGTGGAATATGCCATTGGTATCTTAATAGGAATTGTGTTGACTCTATAGATTGCTTTGGGTCATATAGACACTTTAATGATGCTAATTCTCCCTATGCATGAGCATGGTATATGCTTCCAAATATTTGTATCTTCTTTAATTTCTTTCCTTAGGGTCTTATAATTTTCCAAATAGAGGTCTTTTACATCCTTGGTTAAATTTATTCCTAGGTATTTTATTTTTATTCTTTTGATTGAATTGTAAATGGGATGGTTTTCTTAGTTTTCCTTTCTGATAGTTCATGATTGGTGTATAAAAATGCAACTGATTTCTGGGTATTTATTTTGTATCCTGCTACCTTACTTAATGCATTTCTCAGTTCTGGCAGTTTTTTGGTGGAATCATTAGGGTTCTCTACATACAGTATCATGTCATTTGCAAATAATGATCGTTTTACTTCTTCCTTTCCCATCTGGATGCCTTTGGAAGGCACGCTGTAGGTAGGGTTTCCATTGCTATACTGAGTACTGCTCAGTGTAATGAGGTCACTGCTTTTGTCAGGAAATGAAGTCACTGCTCTTGTCTGAGAAGATCGGGGCAGGGGACCCAGGCAGTGACATCACTTCCTGAGGATGGAGCCAAATAGAACTTGGAACCCTGGTAACCCGGCAGCCACATTCTACAACAGACCTTTAACCACTTCATCTGGTGAGAGACAATGGAGAGAGGACACCATGTTTTCGTGTTGTTTGCCATTGTTCCGACACCGTGAACCCAAAAGAGGCAGTAGGGAGAGTATATTCTGCCGTGGCCGCCATGGGGTTCAGACTCAGCCCAGACGCCTATGGCCCTTCTCAAGGCAGAACCCAGAGGTAACACAGGGAGCCTCAGGCCAGTTTGGATTGGGCTGGGCCACCACTCTGGTCCAGCCTTACCAGCCCTATGTCCCATCAGGTGACTGTGTGTGTGTGCTTGTGTAAGGGGGTTCACACAGGGAGGGCCTGCCTGGAGCAAGAACAGATTGGGGGAGTCAGAAGCTTGGTGGGCCTGTCATGACCACACCCTAGGTGAAGACTGACTGGGTGGAAATGGAGTGTGGGCAGCCCCCCCTACCCGAGGTTTATCCCGAGCCCTGGAGGTGAATCCCATTTCCGCTGGGTGGAGGGTCTGCACAGACACAGGGCTGGGCCTGATCCAGGAGCAGAAGGTCCAGTGGGCAGAAGCAGCAGTGTCTAGGGCCAGACACGACTTGAGGCCTCCCAACTGGTTGCCAGTCACTGTCATTACAGAGATCAACCCAGGACATGAAGGAGCAGCAGCTGGTAGTTGGAGACCCCCACTGCATCTCCACCTGTGAGGGGCCAGTGAGCCATATGACGGAGGGCCAGAGCAGGCCTGAAGTGAGTGCAGTCACCTGGTTATATGAGGAACCAACCGCCCATAGATGGCCAGTGATGGACTCCTCCAAGAAGCCACCCAGGCGCCGCAGGCCTTCAACCCCAAAGCACCCCAGGCTTCCCAGGAAGCTCAAATCTTTCAACTCAAACCTTGAGCACAGTGCTGATGTTAAACAAACCAGGCAGGATGACCTGGAGACTAAGGAGGCAGAGCCTAAGGGTGAGAAGGTGGGGGTGGTGGGGGTGGGATGGGTGGGGGAGGTGCATGTGAGCTTATGGGGGGGGATTAGGGCCAGGCACAAAGGGAGCACCCCCAGAGGCTGGCCAGGAGCAAAGACCAGCCTCAGACCACCCCTCTGCTGGACTGCCAGTGGGGAGGGTGTCCTGTGGTGGTGGGTCCTGGGCTGTGACTGTGTTCCATCTTTGGGGGGAGACATGGACATGCAGGCATGTGGTTGATCTTTTCTTCTCTCCAAACTCCAGCACCAGCCCAGGAGGTAGAGGCTGCTCTTGCTGTGACACCTGACATCCATCCTGAGGAGCCTGATGCCGAGCTGGAAGGGTGCCCACCTCCAGCTGCAGCTCAGGAGCCGGGGCTGGCTTATAAAGCATCTGCTGATGTAACTGAGGCCTCACCACCGCTGCCCAAAGAACCTTCCTCAGAACCTGCCCTGGTTCCTGCCACCCAGGAGGAACTGTGCCTGGAAAAGTCACCAGGGAAAGCTCAAGGGCTGCTCGTTGAATGTGTTTGCCCTCTCCCACCCAAAGAACGGGCTTTGCTCACACTCACTAAACATTTTGATTTATTTTATTTCCTTGGAGATTTTGGGTTTTCTCGATGCTATGATTTACTTGATTATTTCCTTATGTTTCTTCTTTGTGGTTTTTGGTTGGGGGCTGCTTTCATTCTTTTTTCTAATCTTAGCCTTCATTACTCCATGGGGTGATGCAACTTAAGTAATAAATAAAATTATTGTTTGTATTTCAAATGGTGCCATCCCTGAGCATGAAGTACATTCAGGATGCAGTGCAAGCATCACCACTATCTGGTTGCAAGATGTCCCATCACCCAAAAGGCAACCCTGCACCAAGAGTGCTCACTCCCCACTCCTCTGCCCCTGGCAACCCCTGATCTGCTTTCTGTATCTGCTCCTTTACCTGTTCTGAACATTCCCTATAAATGGAATCTTACAATAGGTCCCATGTTGTGTCTGCTCGCATATTTTATTTTTATCTGAAATAGCGTTTTTGTTCTTTGGAAGGGGAATCCCAGATAGATTAGAGATCAAATGTCAAAAAAGAAGCCCTCTGAGTAAGCGTGAGCATAATCTCGGGGTAGACGTCTCTGTGCTAAGGGTGACCCCAGGGCCAGGAGCCAGTCAGGCAATGGCTGGCTCTTCCTGTCCCCAAAACAAAAACAAGAAAAGTGCAGAAATCTGGAAAGACAAACCACAAGCTGGAAACATTCCTCACAACCCAAGGCCAGAGAAAGGTTTTGTATCCCTGTGGATCAGAAAACTCTGGAAAGTCAGTGTTTTCTGAAGGGACAGAGGGCAAACACATGCACTTCCAAGGAGAGGCAGTGCACACACCAGTAAACATGAGAGCCCTGACCTCCCTGATGGGGACACACCCACTGTCACCACTAGGGGGAAACACCTTCACCATCAGACTGGCAGGCTTCTGGTCTGGTGGTGACCAGCCCTGGGGACAATGTGAGGCAGCAGAGGCCCCAGCAGGTCCCTGGAGAGACAGGTGAGGCCCTTGCTCTGGGAGGACAGTGTGCAGGACCCGTCAAAGGTCCACAGGTGCCCCTTGCACCTGGCAGTGCTCGCCCAGGAGGTCACCCCACAGAAATTCTTGCATAATTGTTCAAAGATGTAATTTCCAGACTACCCATCAGAGCACTGATGAAACAGCCAGGAACTGGAAAAAAACACTAATGTCCAAGGAGAGGGGATGGGATCCACCAATCCTGGTCCACATGGACGAGGAAAGCTGAGCAGCTGCTAAAGTGGGTACAGGGGTCTCTGGGTGCTGACACTAAAAGACCTCAGGGGTCCTCTCATATGAGACACATGGACCAATTGTCTGCATCCAGGATCTCCCGTTAGACCACATACATGTGATTTCATCAGGAAGACATGCATGATACTGTATGTAGAACACCCTAAGATTCTATCAAAAAACTACTACTACTGATAACTGAATTTAGTAAAGTAGCAGGATCCAAAATAAATATCCAGAAATCAGTTGCATTTATATGCACCTATAATGAACTTTCAGAAGGGGAAACTAAGAAAACAATCCCATTTAAAATTGAATCAAAATAAATAAATTACTTTTGCATAAATTTAACAAAGTATGTAAAACATTTGTACTTTGGAAATTATAAGACACTGAAGAAAGAAGTTGAAGATACATATAAGTGGAAGCATATACCCTGTCCATGGATAAGAAGAATGAACATCATTAAAATGTCCATACTGCCCAAAGCAATGTACAGATTCAACGTAATTTCTGTGGAGATACCAATGGCGTACTTCACAGAACTGGAACAAATATTCCAGAAATTTATATGGAACCAGAGAAGACACCAAAGAGCCACAGCAACTTAAAAAGGACAAACAAAGTTGGAGGAATCACACTACCTGATGGCAAACCATACTGCAAGGCCATAGTAATCACACCGCATGGTGCTGGCATAAAAACAGACATGTAGTTCCATGGATCAGAATGGAGAGCCCAGAAATAAACCCACGCTTTTATGACCAATTAATATTTGACAAAGGAGGCAAGAACATACAAAGGAGTAAAGACAGTCTATTCAATAAATGGTGTCAGGAAAAATGGACAGATCTGTGCAAAAACCTGAAACTAGACCACCTTCTCACACCATACACAAGAATAAACTCAAAATGTATAAAAGCCTTAAAAGATAAACTCAAAGCCACATAAATCCTAGAAGAAAACATAGGCAGTATGATCTCGAACATTTCTCAGAGCAATATTTTTTTCTGATATATCTCCTGGGGCAAGGGAACAAAAGGAGAAATTAGCAAATGGGACATCAGACTAAAAAGTGTTTGCACAGCAAAGGGAACCATCAACAAACTGAAAGGACAATCCACTGCATGGGAGAACATATTTGCAAAAGAGACATCCGATAAGGGGTTAATATCTGAAGTTTATAAAGAACTCAACTCCACACACAAAAAAATAAAATAAAAATAAAACTTTTAAAAAGGCAAAGAACCTGAATAGACACTTCTCCAAAAAGGACACACAGATGACTGATAAACATCTGAAAATATGCTCAATGTCTCTAACCATGAGAGAAATGCAAATTAAAACCACAGTCAGATATCACCTCACATCTGTCAGAATGCCTGTCACCAATAAACGCACAAATGACAAGTGTTGATAAGAATGTGGAGAAAAGGGAACCCTCCTGCATGGCTGGTGAGAAGGAGATTGGTACAGCCTCTGTGGAAAACAGTATGGAGTGTCCTCAAAAAATTAAAAATTGAACTGTCTTATGACCCAGAATTTTGCTTCTCAGAATATATCCGGAGAAACCCAAAACACTGATTTGAAAGAATATATCCACCTCTATGTTCATTGCAGCATTATTTACAATATTCAATATTTGCATGCAGCCCAAATGCCCATATGTAGATGAGTAGATAAAAACCTGTGGTACATTTACACAATGGTATACTACTCGGCCATCAAAAAGGTGGGGATCTTACCTTTTACAATAGCATAGAAGGACCTACAAGGTATGCTAAGTGAAATAAGCCTGTCAGAGAAAGACAAACACCATATGATTTCAGTTATATATGGAATCTAATCAACAAAATAAACAAAATAGAAACAGATTCAGAGATGCAGAGAACAAACTGACAACTGGCAGAGGTGAGGGAGGCTAGGGGCCTGAGTGAAATTGGTGCAGAGATTAAACAAAGAATTCTCATAGACACCGATAACAGCACGGTGATTACCAGAGTGAAAGGGGGGTTAGGCAAAGAGGGTAAAGGAAGGATAAATGGTGACGGAAGGAGATTTTACTTTTGGTGGTGAACACACAATAGAATATACAGATGATACAATTAGAGAATTGTACACTTCTAATAGATTTAATTTTATTAACCAATGTAACCCCAATAAACTCAATAATAAAAAGACTCTTCTGCTACACTTTGTAGGATGGATTAGAGGCAGGGCCAGAATCAGGCCTTTAGAGATGCTATTCCCTAAAAAATATATTCCCCAACTGACCCTCCACCAAAACACACACACTCTCACACACACACATACACACACAGGTACACACTCACACACTATATACTGTAGTGTGAAATAAATGCAATCATATAACAAATATATTTTTAAAAAGTCTTTAAATGAACCAAATGTAAATGGGTGCTTATATTAAGCCTTTCTTCCTCAATTTTGTTCACTCCCTTCTGTATATTTATGCAGGTAGGGAAGGAAAGTATCCCCCACTTGCTGGTACCCTAAACACATGCTCAGTCTACTGACTGCGTAACACATTATTAACTAGAGAGTGGCAATGGTTTAAGTGAGACATGCTAGTAGCTTAGATGAAGATGGTAGTAATGAACTATTTAGGAAGTAAATAGACAGAGATGGCTGATGAATTGCTAATGGGAGGAAAAGAGAAGAGAAGAGGTCAAGAATGAACCCTCAGGCTGTGGGCTGGACAACTAACTGAATAATGCCACTCAGTGAGATGGGGAACACTGGAGCAGGACTGTATTTAGGAAGGACCTTACTGATGGTTTGGTCCTAGTTCAAGGAATGGATGGCACTGAGTGCTTCTCTTACCTGTGGTAGACATTGTTTGATAACCACATTCTGTCCTGCTGAGCCTTAGAGTCAGTACTTCAGATAAGGCCTCTTTGCCACCCCATATCAAGTACAAGGCCCTTATTTAGAAGGTAATAAACTGAGACCCAATGTTTAAAAAGTACAGTTTTACCAAAAAAATATTTTAAATAAAAGCATCCCCTTATTACTTTTTTAATTTAAAATTTTAATTAAAACATTTAATCTTAATTCTACATATCTGCATTATATCCTACTATATCCTACTATTTTCTTATATCTATAATTTAAGAAACTTAACTGAATTCACATCTAGGGGAGCATTGGCAAACCATTGAAAAAATAATGGTAAATCAACAGTAAATGTAAAGGTATTGTTGGAGTATATATAAATACCAATCAAGAGATGTCAAGGAACAGTACCATGGTCCCATCTGATGTCCTTAGGTCTCATTGGATTGTGTGTAGCTGCTGGAAAGAAACTGAGAGATCATCTAGTCCACTACTTTGAAGATGAGAATTGAGTTTCAGGGAGGTGACATTTCTGGTTTAGGGTCACAAAGCCTGCCAGTGACAGAGGCCAGGCAAAAACCAGAGCCTCCTGGTTTCCAGATCATCACCCTTTCCTGTGGACCGCACTATCTCCACAAACACATGGACACAAATACACCCTCTAACCCTAACTGAAAGACAAATATGAAAAACTCAGGAGCAATCGACTGGATTCGGTGTAAGATTATCAACCATTGTTTGAAATTCTATAAATAACACTCTTTTAACAAAAGACCCCCTCACTCTTCCTATTGCCCTACCAATATGCTCATCCAGCACCTCCTGTCCCATAACCTATCCAGAGCATACAGAATGTGCACCTTCACTCTCTCTCCATTTGTAAGTAGGGGGGAAATATAACAAAATGATGATTGAAGATAAACTGCATGTAAGGAAATTAAATATTCACATATCTAAATTTACAAACAGATAAATTATGGAAGATTACTCATATAAACCAGGCTTTCTTATAGGTTTGCTTTTAATAGCATGCTCCATTAGAACTTTCTAAATATTTATACATCATTAAATGTTTGACATGAAGATTGGGGGTGGGAAGAGGGGCCTTAAAATTAGAGTGTTAAGTAAAATATTCAACTAACTGATGAAAATCAGGAATTTTTAAAATAGAAACTACTTATATTACATTGTCAAATAACATAAAATGTAATCTTAAGCATCAAAATAATATTATACGACTTGAAAATACTGGTTCCTAGGAGAGAGGTGGATGGAAAGTGGATTGTCTGACCCTTGCTTTATTCCCATGTCTAATTCAATGGGTTTAAATGTACATAATGCTCTAAAGGAGCTCTGGAACATATGTTCTAGGAAATTACTGAAATAGCCTTGTTTTTTACTTTGGGAATTCTTTTGCTTGTGTCTCAACTGCTTCCAAATGAGAAGATGTTGTTTCAGATACAGTTGTATTTGACACAGAGATGTGCTGATTTGGTGATTTCTTTTATTAAGATTCCCTCCAAAGTGTGACATATATTCACTCTCAGAACCTCAAAAGCTGAAACACTCCTACTCAGATGCATACTTGGCCTTCAAATTATACTCCTCTGCTTTTGGTTTTGTTGATCTTACATAACTTTTGGGCACTAGCAATCGAATTTCATCTATAAGAGAGTTTAGAAAGTTTTCCAAAGACAAGGTAAGGAGAAAAGAACTAGCTTTGACTTTCCGATGCATGTTTTGTCAGATGGTTTCTAAATGTCTAGAATAGAATGCAGCGGCTTTAAGAGACCAGATAGGAAAAGTGGATCTTTCTCCAGGAAGGAGAAGCCTGGAAGCTTAGGAATACCTGCAGCCCACACTTTCTTGTGAAATATTTATAAAATACTTGGAGGCAAGGAGAGGAAAGGAAAAGAGACTTGGAACTCCAAAGTAGAGGGAAGTGGGCTTAGGTCGAAAAGAGAGTGAAAATCTGAAGACATTTATGTTAAAAGCACAGAGCAAGATGTGGAAACTAAAACCATAATCCTGGACCAAATCCTAGACAGGGGGGAGGGGGGAGAGAGAGAAACTAAAGGAAGGTAGAAAGGAAGAAAGAGATAAGGAGGGAGGGAAAAGGCAAAGAGGAAAGAAAAAGGAAGGAAGGAAGGAAGGAAGGAAGGAAGGAAGGAAGGAAGGAAGGAAGGAAGGAAGGAAGGAAGGAAGGAAGGGAGGGAGGGAGGGAGGGAGGGAGGGAGGGAGGGAGGGAGGGAGGGAGGGAGGGAGGGAGGGAGGGAGGGAGGGAGTCAATCACTATAAAGAATATTGGGGTAATTAGTGAAATTTGAATAGCACTGTATCCATGTCAAATTCCTTGAACTTGATAATCATACAGTGTAAGAAGATGTCTTTGTTCCTTGGAAATAAATGACATATTCAGTGGTGACGGGTTAAGATGTGTATAACTTAGTCTCAAATAGTTTAGAAAATAATAATGATGATGATGATGTAAGCATAAAAAGTGCTAAATCAAATATAACAAAAATCAAGAGAAAAAAAAAAACAAACAAGGAAAAAAATCTAAACAATTGATGAATCTAAGTGAAAAGTATCTAAGGTTTCATTGTATTATTCTTGCACCTGTTCTGTAACCTTGAATTTGCTCAAAATAGAAAGTTCTTTCTAATACGCACATAGCAGAGAGATATTAAGGAGTTAAATAGCCCTTGTAGTTTAAAAATAAATTTGGGGCAGATGAAAAATCAAAATGAAACATACATGGATCTTTCTCTCTCCCCCCAAAGTATTTGAAATGGTTTATATCAAGACATAAAGTTGGTTATATTAATACATTCAAAGATCCCACAGACATTGGTTAAAAATACTGACTTAGGAATAAGACTGTCGGGGTTCAAATTGTGGCTCTATTGTTACTAGTTACATGACCTTGGGCAAATTATTTAACCACTCCATGACTCATTTTCTTCATATGTAAAACGGGGGTAATAAATTGGTAGGACTTTTGTAAGGAATAAATTAAATAATCTTCAGTAAGTGCTTAGAAGACACCTATCACATGGTAAGCATTCATAAATATAAAGTATTTTTATTTTAAAGTATGAAGTAAATTAGATAATTGTTATTAAAAAAATATATGAATAAAAGTAAAAAATCAATTCCAAGGTGAAAAATAAGACAAAAAGACAGGCTACTATGACAGTATTTGTCACATTCATTTGGGAAAACCCCAACCTTCAAAGTGATGATATTAGGAATTGGGGCCTTTGGGAGCTGATCAGGCCATGAGGGCAGAGTCCAAATGAATGCGATTAGTACCCTTATCAAAGAGGCCCCATAGAGCTTTCTTATTCTTACTGCCACGTGAGGTTACAGCAAAAAAGACAGCTGTCTTGGAAGTTCATCAGATACTGAATCTGTCAATGCCTTGATCTTAGACTTCCAGCCTCCAGAATGAATAAATGTTTGTTGTTAACATGCCATGCAGTTTATGGTATGTTTGTTACAGCAGCCCAAATAGTCTAAGACACAGATAAACTGGTTAACATAGATGTCAGAGGTATGTTTCAAATTAGATCTTAGCAGCCTGAACACCAAAATAAATAGAGGAGGTAAAAAAAGTGCATACCATTAATTATCAGAAAAGGTGTGTATTAGGCTTTTCCAGAGAAACAGAACCAACAGGATATTTACATATAGAGAGAAAGAGATTTATTATTATGAATTATATCGCATGATTATGGAGACTGAGAAGTCCCAAAATCTGTAGTTCAATCTGAGTACAAAGGTAAGAGAAAACTGATATCCCAGCTCAAAGACCATCAGGCAGAGAGTGAATTCTCTCTTGCTCAGCCCTTTGTTCTATTCCAGCCTTCAACAGATTGAATGAGGCGCACCCACCCAAGAAGGGCAATCTGCTTTACTGTCAACCAATTCAAATGTTAACCTCATCCAGAAACACCCTCACAGGCACACCCAGAATAATGTTTAACCAGATACCTGGGCACTCCATGGCCCAATCAAGTTGACACATAAAATTAACCATCACAAGGTGATTCATAACTATTCCTCAAGGGAGGTAAAACTTCCCCGACACTAAATACCAAAAGAATTAATTTAGGAAGCATAGAATATTCTAGAGAAAATGTCCTAAGCAAGATTTCTTTAACAGTTATACTTACGGATTTGACTTGGCTTTTATAAAAATACTATCTTCTGATAAAAGCTAAGGAAATGCCATTAAAAGAAAACTCAGTAAGATATAATTCTTGCTGTGTTTTGGTTGTGCCCAAAGCTTTGAGTGTTGCTGGGCTTCTCTTTTGAGCTCTGACCACTCAAAAACAGCAGATTTGGTGTATACTGGTTAGGGCAAGCCTTGCCTGACTCCACTGGGTCATCTTTGTATGACTCCAACGGGGTGTGGTGGGGGGGTGGAGTTTGTTTTTGTTTGTTTGCTTTGGTCTTTCCCAAATGGTGTTTAGGTGATATTCCTGAAGAGCAGTGAGTATCTAGAACTGTGCCACTAATGAAAGGAAAGCCTGTCTGAGAAGGTATATTTCCTCCCAGAGCTGTGTCGTCCCAGCCTCTGCTGGGAAAATAGAATCAAGTCTCAAGCAATGCCTTTTGAATTGTATCTTCTAGTGTTATAGATGTAGGACAGTACGCTATCATGCTTCCGTGAATGTAAAATATCTTGTTCCTGCTTTAAGACACATAGTAGTGACAGTGCTGTATCAGAGCTGTTTTTAACGCCGTTCTTCTAGAATGTTTTCTTTCCAGATGGTGATAAAGAAGCTAATTTTAAAAAATGGTGCCAGGTACCACAACAGTAAGAGAACTTTGCTGTTTTCTGGGTATTTGTTTTTTTACCATTTTTTTAATGGAGTATGCTGGATGTCTCTATAATTTTCTTCAGATGACTGCAGAACCTGGAAGAGCTGTTGCTGCTATTGATGCATAACACACTGCTATTGGTCTTTTTATATAAATAAATGTACATACACACACACACACACACACACATATATATAATTTGAATTTTTGGAAACTTTAGTTGTGCTGTCAACTTTGGAAAAACTATCCCAGTTGTACCTTGTTGGGCTGTACAGAAATTAACAGCCATATTGGTCTAGAAATATTCAACATATTTTTTTCCATTTGTACAGGGGTAATGCACTGCATTAAATATGTAAGGTGTTACTCTACATGGGTTTGATAACAAAAACTAATAAAGTATTCTCTAAATAATGAAAAAAAGATATAATTCTGAAAGCAGCTAAAGTAAAAAGAGTTCAGCTGTTCATTATTCTCAATAACTGGATCCAAGAATAGAATCTTTGGTATCTAGAGCAGCGATTTTCAACCGGTGTGCTGTAAAAAAATTGAAAACATGCAATAGCTGACTATTTAGTCAGGGGCATTGACCTCTGTCCCTTAGATTATCAATTTTTTTTTAAAAAAGTGACAGCCAACATAATAGCCATCTGGTGTAAATACCCTGTCTGAAGCATAAATACATAGGTCATGTAATAGAGTTGCATTTTTTTGGTCATGTCACATAATAAGGTTGTGTCTGATTGGTTAATTTTTGGTATCAGAAATTCTTATATAAAACTATAGGCACCTGATTTTTAAAAAGTCATTCTATAGCGAAAAGGGTAGGTGGTTACCATTAGTAGTAGTAGCAGTAGTAAATCCATCAAAATTATATCTATTTTTTGTCAGATTGGCAAAAAATGTATTTTTGTTTTGCCACAGAATTTAGTAATTAGTTTACATGTGCCATGAGATGAAAAAGGTTGAAAATCACTGATCTAGAAGAAAGGGTGAATAGCAGAGCCTTTGAATGGTGCTTCATAAATATCACTTCTCTTATCAGGGCTTTGTTATCGATCAAATGACAAACAAAGGTTTTACTCTGTCTAAGGCCTAGAGCAGAGATGTCTGTGTTGTTGCTGGAAAGTGGGTCCTTATGGCTATGAGCAGGGCTGGGACTTGCATGACCCTAAGAGTGAGTATCTCCCTAAATTTTGTGCCCTAGGTGCCTCCCATACCTTATCCCAGCCCCATGCTGTTTAAGAAAAGCAAATAGTTCAATAATAATAAAAAAATAACATGTAAGTTAGTCCCACCACATTTTATATATGTGACAGTTGTTAGGAGGGGACAAATAATGCTCCTCCTCTTTCCCCACCAAAAAACAAAACAAAATCTAGAGTGCAGATGGGGCCGATCAAGAATTTCACCTTCTATTTAATTATTACATTACAGTAATGACTAATTTCCCAGTCAAAAATCAAACAATTTCTAACTACATATCATTGTTACTCCTCTCACAAGAACTCAGAAGGTCTGGCATCCTGCCTGTGAAGAAGTTCCATCTCTATAAACAATATGGATGTCTATGTACACACGGTACTTAAAATAACACCTTAAGTGTCAATACTTTTGATGCTGAAATCACAAATTGGTGAGTTAATTTTCAAAACTAATCTTTAAGTATAAAAAGAAGAAATATTGCTACCCTATAACCCCACTATTCACCATCCCAAGCCCTGAAACAGAGGCACCTCGTAGCCACCCTAACTACAATCCTGACTCTCATATTTCATTCAGGGGCAACACAGACTGTGTTCAGTGATCTGAACTACTTGATGAGGTTGATGCTTACAGTCGAATTGGGGAAGTGCAGGCTACTTGGACCTGTCTACCCTTTCACAAGGGCTTGCATCCAAGACCCACAGGTCCTCCAGACATGCTGAAGCAGCACTCCAGTGGTAAGAAAATTCTGGTTTGTAGTTTTGTGGCCCTAACAGAAAAAAAAAAATCAAGGACCGTTGTAGAAAGTAATTAGATTTTCACAACTTTGGAAGACAAAGAACTTTTGTCAAAATAGAGCAGCTTAAGCCCTCAGTGTGCTCTGGAGTGGGGTGCGATAAAGATAATATCTTTAATATCTTATATTTATTCCAGATTGCATTAGGTGGAATGTTAATGGTATCAAGAATTGTGTAATGATCTACTGCCCTCACGTCCGCCCTGGGTGGCAGTAAGGAACCATGAATTTAGAGTTACATTTTCAACAGATTAGCTTTTTAGCTAGAAATTGTGTGTGTGTGTGTGTGTGTGTGTGTTTGCTTTCATTTATTCAGATCGTTTCTAAATATTGCCATATGGTAATTGAGTTGTAATGCTGCAGCCTCTCTGAAAGGAAGATGGAGTATGAAACGGGACTCTAAACAGTTCAGCTCAGCCAGCACAGGCCATAAAGGGGAGGGAAGGGGAGGGGAGGATTCTCTTTACCATCTTTCCCCTTGGACAAATGCTCTTTCCGGGGAGGTCTGAATCCTACACTCCAGTGCCAGTCAGAATTAGAACAATCTACTCAAATGTCCTTTATGAGCCCAGAGCAACTGTTGGAGCTCTGTCGAAATTGTGTGGATCAGCAAGTATTTGGAATAAAACAGCTGTGTCTGGTGGTGCCTTTCCTCAGTTAACACCGTTAATGGTTCCAACACAGAGAAAATAGAAGTCTAGGAAACACCTTCCTCTCCTCACTTCAAAGCTTCCTCCAGCCCTCAGCCTCGAAGTGGTTCTTTTCTGACCCTGGTTTAACAGGGGCCTGAGTGTGTTGGAGGCACACATTTGGGATGGCAGTGGCAGACTCTGAGTATTTTTACATCCTTTCCCTCTATATCCTGTCCTATTCCCTCCCCAGAAAAATGAGAGACGATATGATGCCTTTTGTTTAACAAAAAGGATGGGCAAATAAGAGAAGACACATTATAAAATCCTGCTTGTTTCCTTCTGGTACAATTCCTTGTATCTCACAGTGGGGCCACCGAGTTCCCCAAAGGTGGATGGGCTTCAAAAGTTCCAGTCAGCTCAAAACAAAAGAAGACAAAACCAAACGCAGAGTAGAGTGTGCTTTTGAAACACAGTCACAACCAAGCAGGGAAATCAACAATCCAAAAGCAACAGCTGGGGGTGAGGGAGGGGCAATGAGGCTGGGGGGCCAGGGCGCCTGTTCTAGAAAGATTTCTGAACAGTCCCTTTGTATACATAACAATCATTCCTGGTGATAAAATGCTATCTGCAATAAAAGGCATTCTCTCCTGGCTTCCGCATGCTAATGAACTCCTCACCCACATTCTCTGGGCTCAGAAGGAATGGAAAGGTCTCTGCAAATCCAAGCAGATTCTCCTCAGTAGCTGCTGACAGGTATTTCAGCTGGAAGACCTGATTAGGAGCAATTGCTAACTGGCAACAAAAGCCTTAATATGACTTCTAGAAACAAACAAACCAGAAAGCAGTAGATCATTCCTACCTTAATAACCTAGCTCACCCTCACTCAGCCAGCCAGGTCTCCTAGGAGGACCCTGCAAACCTGGCCACTGCTTTTCACCATTTCCAATTCGTGGCCTTTGAAACAGGCCTCAGTGAACTGACAGAAGAGTTTGGTGAATGTGCCTCTAGTTCTGTCATTCCTACAAGGGCAACAAGGACCCAAAAAGCGCTAATCCCCCAAGCAAAGTCATTTGGACAGGTGCCTGTCAATTTATGTGGAAACATTCCACTGAAGGAAATAAAATGGCTATGAATCCAAAGAAAGTGATAGAAGCTGGGATCATCTTTTCTTCCTCTCACCAAATGTATTTTTAGCAAAAATCACCAGCTACCCACTCACATTCAAACATATTAACCTTGAAATCTGTGGCCTTGTGCTTTCTCTTGGAAATGAAAATGAAACATGTTTAGGGAGTGCATTTATGCCCTATTCTCCTTCCATATGCTAGTTTCTCTTTTATGCCTGTTTGCCTCTCCAGCTCATTCTTTCTGGTACGATGTACTTAGAAGGGAAGAGCACAGCCTGTGAAGTATTCTCAAGTCAGGTACTGTTTGTTTGCAGGATCTAAGACCACTCGAGAAAAACAGGCCTACAAGACTTAGTGGTTGTTTTTCATTTGTTGTTTTTTAAGTGAATAAAGATACATAAAATGACTATAGAATTAAAAAGTAGTCTATGAAGCCGAGCATGTGTTATACTCAGTATAAATCAAGCTTAATTAATCAGTTATCCCAAATCCCACCCACCTCTTCTCCTGGGTTTCCCATCTCTGCAAGTGGGACCATCACTTGCTCAGCTGCCCAAGTTGTAGCCCTGCTAGTCACCCTAGTTTTATACTTCTCACCTCTAGATTGAATTATCCAGTAGTACAGATTCTACCTCCTGAATGTCTCAATTGTGTTCCCTCAGTATCATCCCCGCTGTAGAGCAGACTATAAGATTTGCATATCAGGTAGTGCCAACAGGTGTCATTTATAGCTCCAGTCAAGTTACCGAGCACCTACTATGTGCTCAGTGAACATGGGTGTCTTAGACAGTGTAGGCTGCTATAACAGAATACTGGGTAGCTTAAACAGCAAAAGTTTATTTCTCACAGTTCTAGAGGCTGGAAGCCCAAGATCAGCATAATTGGGTTCTTGGTGAAGGTTGTCTTCCTGATTTGCTGATGGCTGCCTTCTCTTTATTTCCTCACATGAGACAGAGAGAGAGAGAGAAAGAGGGGGGACTAGCTACCTGTCTCTCCTAATAAGGACACTTATCCCATCATGGGGCTCCTCCCTCATAACCTAAGGCCTTATCTCCAAACAACCATCACATTACGGCTTGGACATATGAATTGGGGAGGCGGGGGCACAAATATTCAGTCCATAGCAATGGACTAATAATAAAATTACTGTATCCCCTCCCAAAAGAGACTGACACCTAGCTTTAGATAAATCATCTTAGATAAATGCCCTATACCTAACAGTGCCTATTTGTCAATTGTACGAACAAATGAATGAATGCCTACTTTGCACACGTGGAAAAGTAGTAAGACATTACCCCTGTTAAAAAGCAGTTCACTGTTATAGGAGATATAGGTGATTATTGTTCATAGGTTCAAGGGCAGTCAAGATTTAACTTATTTATGTCTTAATTTCTAGCTTAATTATCTATATCATTTCTAATGCCCACATTTTAAAAATTACCATTTGGATAAACAGTAAGCTCACAATATTATTCAAAAGGATTCACAAGCCTGATTCTTAGAGAACAGTGATTTTGGCTGAACTCTACACTGGAAAAAGGCAACCTACCCATTCAATCTGATTTCTATTCAGCTGAGAAATATTCTTTTCCAAAGTAAGAACTAATCACTGATTCCTGCACAGTTAGTCTTGATGTCAGTCATGCATCAAGAATCCTGGGGACAATTTGAGAGTCTAAGAAACATTTGGAAAACTTTCAAGTTTAATCTAGAACATCTCAGAAAGGGAAAGGAAAACATCAAGGAGGAAACAAAATCTAGAGCAAGTGGGGTGTTCCTTTGAGACATGATAATGGTGGATTACTGCTTAGTAATTAAGTGTACTTGTAACAAGGAAGAATAGTTTTACATTCTTTATGTGCACGAGGAATACACATTGTAAGACAGAGTAACCATGTTGAAAGTCAAATGCCAAGTCAGAGGCTCTTCATGTACTTTTTCTCCTTCAACAGATGTTCTAACTCAGGAGTATTATACAAAACATTTAACAACTGGTGCAGCATGAATAATGAGTAATCAGAACTGATTCTGCCCATGTACAAAACAAAACAAGATAAAACAACAGCCTGTCCATTTGGGTGCACACTGACTGAATATCGGACACCCGACAGTCCTGCTTCTAGCTCTTTCTGATTGCATTCCCAGGCTTATCTCCTGACTCCCTGGGTCACTTGGTGACATCAGAAAGGCTCTTCTGTTGTGATGAGGGAAGATCTCTCCCCTGGGAGTTAGAGGGTCTCGGTTGCAGTCTTAGTTCTGAATGATTTCTCATGATCTTAGGAAAATCTTTTCATTGTTCTGTGCTCTACTAGCTTCTTTGGTAAAACAAGGAGATGGACTGGTGTTTTCCAACAAGAGTATTATGGACCTTGGCAGGCAAGCAGCAATTGTTTATGGTGAAGGTCTGTCCTGCACATGGCCAGATGTTTAACAATCATGGACTCTGAGCATTAAATGCCAATAGTGCCCCCCAGTCAATGTGACAATTTAAAATTTCCCAACTTTTTTTGCGTGTGTGAGAATCATGGAACTAGATGGTCTCTAAGCCTTTCCAGTGTTAACTTTTCAATATTTCTTGCGTACACAGTTACAGTTCTATACCAGCAAAGTCTGTTTTACACTAGACCATGGGCTTTGCTTGTTCTCCACAATGACAGGCTTACTGATGCACAAGGAAAAACCACCTTTGAACAGTTCTATGACATAGATACCAAGGAGACCTTGCCACTCAGGTAAATGAGTACAGTGAAAAAAAGAATCAACAGCCCTATCAGGACAGAATTCTAACAAATCAGTAGTTATAAACTTTTTGGAGGTGTATCAGTAGGATTCAATTGTAAGAAACAGATGCCTGTCTCAGTATTTTAAGTAGAATGGGATTTAATACTGGAAATTAAGTGTGTTCAGAATTTTAGATGGCACTGAAGAACGCGTTCTAGGTTAGGCCTCCAGCAATAACCCCTGAAAAAAATATTCAAAAATGGTCCAGCCCTGGCTGGGTGGCTCAGTGGGATGGAGCATCGTCCTGTACACCAAGAGGTTGCAGGTTTGATTCCCAGTCAGAGCACATACCTTGGTTGTGGATTCCAGCCCCATTCGGGATGTGTATGGGAGGCAACCAATCGATGTTTCTCTCTCTCCCTTTCTCTCTCTAAAATCAATAAAAGCATATCCTTGGGTGAGGATTAAAAAAAGGACCATCAGAGGACCTCTAATGGAAATATGGGCTTCTTCTGGAGCCATGGACTTCAACAATATACTCTCGTTAATGATGATTTAAGGTTAGAATACCACTGCTTTCACCATCACTCTCACTACACTGCCTCTTACCACCCATGAAACTCCTCTTGGCCAGTTCCTGGGAAGATAACGCAGAAAAACCCAACAAAACTACCAACACACTTGCCAGCAGAAAACAATCAAAGCACCAGAAATATGGCTCCTTCCTCACTTCTGCTTCCATATACCTGGAAGAATTGAATTTATATTCAGTACTACAGCTACAAGTGAGTTTGAGAAATATAGTTTTTAACCATTCAGTCTCTGCAATGCAGGAAAGCACAACAGAAATTTGATGCTAATTTCCAATCCGTCACATCCACCACAGAGAGCATGGACCTCTGTTATAATCTGATAAAAGCCATGCACTGTCCCCAGGGGGAAAAAAGTACATGTATACATATTAAGTTTTGTATGCCCATTATCTCCCAAAACCCACCATGGACCCTAAAAACCCTTACACTAGAGAAGTTTCTGAGCCTTGACACAGTTGAAGTTTGGGGCTGGATAATTCTTTGTTGTAGAGGCCTTTTTGTGCATTGCAAGATCTTTAGCAGTATCTTTGGCTTCTTACCACTAGATGCCAGAAGTCTGTCCCCTCCACTCCCTCACTGTAGTTGTGACAGGAAAAAAACGTCTGATATGGCCATGTGGCCCTTTGAGGACAAAAATCACCCCCAGTTAAGCCTTATTTAACTCTAAAGTATTAATATGAATATAACTATTATGAGACAGCAGCCTTGATCAAGAGTCACAGAGAGAAACATCATAAATGACAATAGGTAAAACTGTTGCAGGAATATAGATATAAACAAGAGTGTGAATGACAGCCTCAAAAATAGATCTGGAAAGGGGACTTAATATTGTAATTGAACAAGCAGAGCATGGAATTTAGACTCAGAAGGTATGTGTGGTAGTGTATTTTATGTGTCAACTTGATTGGGTCATAAACTCCCCAGATATTTGGCTATTCTGGGAGTGTCTATTAGGGTATTTCTAGGTGAGATTAACATTTGAAGAGGTAGATTGAGTAAAGCAGATTGCTCTCCCTATTGTGAGTGGGCCTCATCTAATTAGTTGAAGACCTAGATAGAACCAAAAGGCTGAGTAATAAGAAATTTCTCTTGCCTGAGTTGAGGTATTGGTCTTTTCCAGTCCTCAGATTCAGACTGAAACATTGGCTCTTCTAGAGTCTCAAGCCTAAGCCTACCAACTTTCAGACTGACACAACATCAGCTCTCCCGGTTCTCAGGTCTTCAGACTCAGACTGGAACTACACATTGGTTCTCCTGGGTCTCCAGCTTACTTACAGCAGATCTTGGAACTTGTCAGACTTAATGATCACATGAGCCAATTCTATGCAATAAACCTCTCTCCCTCTTTCTCTCTTTCTCTCCCTCTCCTCTCTTTCTCTCCCGCCCTTCCTCCTTCCCATATATATAGACACACACACACACACACACACACACAGATATACACATACATATATATGCACACATGCATATATACACACACACAGATATACACATACGTATATATATATATACACACATACATATATACACACACACAGATATACACATACATATATATATACACACATGCATATATATACACACACACATATATACTGTTATATTTCCTATTGGTTCTGTTTCTCAGGAGAACTGTAGTTGAAGACTTAGCTCTACTTCCCAGTCTGAGGACAAATCAGTTAATCTCTCTGAACTTCAGTTTCCCCATTTATAAAATGGGAATGATGGCAACACCTATGTCACAAGATTACTGTTTGCTTGAGGCAATGTAAATTGGGTAGTACTCTTTACATATAAGAATTGTGTCTCTTTAAAAGTTTTCCCTCACTTCCTCCTTCCTACTACAGCCACCTTGAGTCATTGGTAAGAAGTATCTAAGGCTACATTTGTTGCCCCACCTCAAAGAATAGAATTAACTTTACTCTGTTCCACTTTGCTGAAGGTTCTATCTTCTGATACATGTAGAAGTTGTATGGAGATTAGTTCCATTTGACATTATTCATAAAGATGAATTTAGAAGAATTAAATAGTCAAAACTTAGCAAGATTTTATCTTCTGGAAAAAGTTTCCTTTTAGAATTGGAGACTGTTAAAGAAAACAATTATTGGGGACCAAAAAAAGTCATCTCCCTGCCAAACCATAAGCTTTGAACTTGCTTCTATCAATGGAAGCACTCCAAGAATTTGAAAAACAAATCCAGACAAAATCAAGTTAGCAATTTCTTCTTCTAGATTTTTAACCAAAATACCACTAAACCAGGAGATGCAATGTTTAAAAAAATTCTCATCTTCCAGCAGGAGCCATTATTTTCGCAAATCAATGCTTACTGCTAAAAAAGGAACGCTTAATGGATGAACATTGTGATAAAAGCAAAGGCCCCTCCAAACAGATTTTAAAAGGAAATTACAATTCAGTAGATTCTTCTTTCTCTCTCATGCTGTTTGCATTTCCATTCTCTACTGTTGCTAACTCCAAAAACTAAATTTTCATTCCTCTCATTCTATTCATCTTTGCAACATGGATAAGTCTTTTTGACACAAAAGACTTCATGTTGTGGGAGAAGAGTTTCCAGGCCCTAGATTTAAAGTCTAATTTGGAACTCTCCTATGCCAAATTTATCCACCTCTAGAAATAGATTTTGTAATAAAATATTGAAGGTTTTATTAAATCTCAGCATAATCCACAGATGTTCAAATATATCTGAAGGGGCAAGGGTTTTCCCTTAGGTTCAGATTTTCCTAAAACAATAATAAGGATTCTTTCCTATTAAAGCAAACAAGTCAATAAAAAATAATCCTTGTATCTCAAAGAAAGCATTCCTCCTGGGGCTATTTGTCAAAAGCTATTCATAGAATCATACAAATTACCATAATTAGTATGAAATTACCATCAATTTCATCAATGCAAAATTATAAAGATTGTTTAGAACAGCATTCCCTAACCTATTGTATACATGGTGTTAGTAGATGTTCAAGGAAAAAAATAATAGTAGGTACTGATATCAATTATCTTTGAAAAATATGAATTCCCTCTTGAAGGGTAATATTTTACATGGCATATTAAAGGGCTTGAGGAGCCCTGAAATAAAGAAATTTGACTTTGTTTCTCAATGTTTCCTCTACCAATTTAACTGCAGAATACCTCTTTCAAAAATCATCTCTTAGTATGTCAGACTAGAACTCTTTGCAGAACATAATTTGCAAAATTATAATACAGGATCTCAATCTACTATAATGTCACCCCCTTCAGCCTGGTGCATGTGTGGGCACACACATGCGTGCACACACATACACACACACACAAACCATAATTGCTACTTCTGGAAGCACCCGCTTTTTCCTTTCTAGTATAACCTTCTAAAACTAGCTTCCTTTCATCATCAAAACAGATTAACATTATGTGTGTGACCTCAAATTAGCCCTCTCGGCTAAGAAGCAATTTATCCAATCAACTAGCTGGAAAATCAAAGACAAAAACGAGGGCTCTAGAATAAGAATACCTAGGTTTAAATCATGATTTTATAATTTACAAGCTGTGTAATCTTGAGCAAATTACTTGACCTCACTAAGGGAGATCACAGATGGATTAGAGATCAGATGTAAGAAATTGAAGCCCTTTTAGTAAGTGTGAGCATAATCTTGGGGTAGAGGCCTCTGTGCTAAGTGTGACCCCATGGCCAGAAGCCAGTCAGGACAATTGAAAAAAATTCAAGATGTATAGATGGGGGACAAAGGGCAAGGGGGGAATCCCACAATTAAAAGGTTGAGTATAGTCCCTCTATTTTAAATCTGGACTAGAATTAGTGATTTCTATGAATTAAACAACGAAGTCAAAGTGATATTCTGAGACTCGTAAGAATTCTTGCAGATTCTGCCAGGGGTTCTTGAATAACTTTCTTTTGGAGACCTGGCCCACCGTGCATAAAGTCTGTCTACCTGGGACCACCACGATAGAGAGTCCATATGAAGGTGCTTTCGTTGACAGTCCCTGCTAATTTCAGTCTAATAGTCATGGCTATACCTGAGCACCAGACATAATGTAACCGTCTTGTACACTCCCAATCAGTTATCTTCTAGGTAAATAGCACTGAGTGACATATATTGATGCCACATGAAACAAAAGAATCTCCCAACTGAGCCTTGCCCAAATCCTTCACCCCCGAATTTATGAGATAAAGTAAAATGGGTGTTGATTTAAGTCACTATGTTTTGGGTAGTTTGTTAAATAGCAATAGATAAATGAACTGTAGGTACATGTTTTATATATGCCTTGCCTCTCTCTCTCTTTTAATGGAATAAATATGAGCAATTTTTAATGCTAAAAAAACACCTTGTATGCATCTAGAAATTCTTCTTACATCCTTGGCTGCATCTTAGGTCAAGTGCTATTCAGTAAACATTCAAGAATTTCATATGACAGGTAATATTTCATAAGGATTTCTTCATTCTCACGTTGGTGGTTTTGTGCTGCTGAATTACTACAAATGAATTAGGATTTAAGGAGGATTTTGAAATGTAGAATTATGCATTTTCCATTATGATGAGTTTAATTAGATGCAGAATTAAGCCAAGGAAGTATATACAAGCTGAAATCCAAATGTTTTTAAATAAAATTATATTGAAAAAATAAATTTTATTTTTATATTAAAACACTTACAAATGGCATTAATATAACAAAATGTTTTTCTATTTTACTTTACATTTTCCAGGAATGAGATAGCTCTTACTGTCTAAAATGGAAACTGTTCTCTCAAGTACTTAAGGTCTTTGCTCTCCACGGTCTAAGAAGCACATAATACAATATTAATTATAGCGTATGGTGATTAAACTATTAATTTTTCTCTGCTAATAAAATATTTTTTATTAAAATACAGTTTAAGAGGTTATAACTACTTAAATATTAAAAGTTAATTCAACTACTTTAACCAATTTTTTCATACATACTAATGTATAAAAATATCAAGAAGTTTTCTCTTTTCTTTTTTATGTGTAGAATGATTTTTCAGTTCGGTATTTTTATCAACTTCCACCATTCCTGAGAAAGTTTGACTGTAAGATATTGTGCTATATTTAAAACACTTTAAAATGTATTGTGTTTTCTGCCAGTGATGTCAGACAAGACAAAGAGGGAGGCAGCCATGCCTGGTGGAAAGAGTGCAGTAGGATTCCAGGGGCATTAGACCATGGTTTACTCAAATCTTGAGCCAATTACTTAAACTCACTGAGCAATAGTTTCCTCATCTGTAAAATGAGCATAATATTATCTCTTTACAAGTTCCTTGTGAGGATTAAGTTAAATAATCTAAGTGAAACACAGAGTAAAGTTGGTATTACATGAACATTGAATAAATGACAGCTATTTATCATCATTAATGCTACTACTGCTCTTACAACTACTCTGATTACTAAAGTTTGATTTGAATTACTAATCTGGGGAAATACACAGTTGCTGCATGAGAAAACTACAAATTGTTCTGTTCGATGTCTCTTATTTATTCATATTATTATGTTCTGGATGAAAATTCTCTCCTAAATAATTTTGATTATTCCAAAACATGAGACTGAGGTGACCAAGCCTCTTGCATACACTGACTTATTTCTTGTAAAGTTTTTCTTCCAATACATTGTCAGACACCAAAATAGGTAAAAATCACATTAAATTGTTACTTACATTATTACACATCCCCACACATTTGTTAGTTGTTAAAAGCTCAATCGTGTATCCAAATATTCTGTTAGAGACAAAGCTAAATATAAGATGCAGAAGAGCAAAAGCCTGTCTTTAGCTGGGAGTGAGGGAGGTAGGTATGCTAGAAGACATGTATTCCACAGACTAAAACCAAAACAAAAAGCAGACACATTTTAAAATTTTCGCATCTATCATCAAAAGGCTACTTGGGCATGCCCAGGTCTATCATCCAAACACACCCGGCCATACCCACTGTAATAATCAGATACCAATAAAGAAAGACAGAATGTTAGAACTAGTTAAATAAACTAAAACTGAGAAATGCTGCCCAACACTGATCATCTACAATTACAGATAAGTTAACATCTGATTTTTTAAATTAAAACTATCAGTTGCCAAAGCAACAATGGCATATGTACATCTGAGTAATATTTTTGAAATATCATAAAGGAATTCTTGTGTAAATATCATAAAGGAATTCTTGTGTAAATTCTTGTGGAATTATTTTTCCAATAAAAATATGAGGAGTCAGAGAGAGAAAAGTGGGCCTTGAAGACAGGTTGGGGGGGGAGGTTGGAGACAGGTTCAGGGGGTAAGCCTGGGACGAGCTATCACTGCACATTGCTCCCCATTTGTAAGCCTAGTAGGGTCCCCTCAGAGGGATAGAGAGGGCACTGGTGTGCTCCCCTGGGGTGGGGGGAGGATGCACTGGGTCCTTTGTCCTGAGGGCATTTATCTCTTTTTTACAGGCAGGAATCTGAGGGGAGGTCTCAGGAGAGGATCTTAATAGAATATTCATCAGCTTTCCTGGTGTGCTCTTTCAGGGTCATGGCCTCCACTGATTGGTTGGTGCCAGGGCAGGGGGTCCTTAGTCCATGCATCTGGTCCTGAGTCAACCAGGGGCCCTTGTCTGGTTTCCCTGCTCATCTGGGCCTGGAGCTGAAATACAACTGAGGCCTAGAGGTGATCTTTAGGGAGAAATGCTCAGGGGGTTTTAAACCTTGTGCCCAGGGATATGCTGGGGGAGGATAGGTTACCCTGGGGACAAGGTTCTTGTTTTCTAAGTTCTGCCCCTTGCTAGGCATTGGGCCTTCTTGCCCTGGTGAGTCTCTATACCCTAGTTTCTGTACCTGGCCCACCTAACAGTAAAGGTCATCCAAGGTGAAAGGGAGGGGAAGAAAGAAGCTGTCACTTGTAGGATAACCTTTACTGATGCAAATTCATTTAAAAATTTGGTAGAAACTTACATGATACCTGTCTTTCCAAAAAGTCTAGTTGAGGATGCCACTAAAAAGACCACAGGACACATTTTCCCACTCGCATTCCCATTTAGTTGAAATTTCATTGTAAATTAATAAAAATGACAAGTTTTAAAATTATAATCTTATTAAATTTAATTTTCCCCTCCATTTGCCAATCCCAGATGATCTTTTTTGGGACTCTCCAGGATGCATTATATAGCATCCATTATACCATAAGCTTCATGAGAACAGTAATTCTATCTTTTCATGTTTGTAGACTTAATTTCATGAGTGAATGAATGTGAAGAGTTTAGGACCTTCTAAAATATTTCTTACTCTAAAGCAATCTGCATACATGTTATAAGGTAAGAACATGTGGTTTTGCAGAGGTGCAAATACCCAAACAAACAGAATTATGTCAAGAAGAGATTATTAGTTGTGCATGCTTTATATTCTCTTTCAACTTTCTTAGATGCTTGCCCTACTTCTGTTTGTTTTGTAGGTCGTGTTATCTATTTGGAAGCATTTTTCTTCTCATCATTTATAAAATATAAAAATTTATTTTACAAAATGTCATTGTCAAGAGGTCATCAACTAGTATGACTTCAGCTTTCTCAATAACCTCTCACATTTGCAACAGCAAAGCTATGTGTGCACTTTTTCACTGTGGCAAAGGCTTACACATACCCAAAGTTTCCAAGGAGGCCTATACTCAGGTAGCAAACTACAGGCCTAAACAACAAAAAAACTAAAGATAAACCTGATAAGTTACTATAAAACGAAAAATATGTAATGAGTTATTTTTGTTTATGGTATTCATGTCCATTTTACTTAAGCAATCCATCTTAATACGTACTACAAAACCTTGCCTCTGCTCTATAAGCAGTACATTTCACCTTTGGTTGTTCTACAGGGGCAAGGCAGGGTTTAGGTAATATATCAGATCATTTCCATCTACTAGAAGGAACAATTTAAACACATTTTTAAGGGTTAGAATGAAAAGTACTGTTTGTTCTGTGTTACTGCCCTCAGTACTCTAATCACCATTTATATAGTTGCAGTCATTTAATCGTACTTCGGAGATTTAGAGACATTTTGTCTAGAGAGGTTGATTTCCCATGTTTACATATGGATGGATGTTCTTGCTCCAGAAACCTAATTGTTGTTTTTCCACATTTTACATGATTTTGTGTAAATATTTATGAAACTGTCTTCTACTCTAGAGACACTTTAGTTCAGGAGGGAGCCACTGTTTTGATCTTATCTGTCAAGCATAAGCTTTTTCTAGGTAGATTTTGTTACCTTCTGTGTAAAAAAAAGTGTAGAACAGGTTTCAGTGTCACTACTGTGAATGCCATTTTACTGAGCAGAAAATGCCAGGAGGAGCTGAATTTATATGTAGAGCAAATACACTTTAGTGCTTATAGTTTAATGTCTTTGTTACAAAGGTGTAAAATAAATAGGAAGGGCTGTTACTCCATATACCCCTTTCGGAAACTAAATCTTAAATAAGGTTAACTAACCTAGTTCATTTACATAGTTATTCAGTTAGCAGAAGAGCAAAAAACCCGGAACTCTAAAATTAACTCTTCGGCTCATGCCATACACCAAGAGTTAATTATAAAGGAAAGTGGTTAAAAAACGTACTAAAGACTTAGGCCTACAATAACATAATTCAATTCTTAGTAAATTGAATTACTTGATTCAAGTACTTGCTTCCTGACTATGAATTGAGAAGCAAATCAGAGAGAATTCAAAGCATTGCTTCTTTATTTCAGATCATTCTGACAACATTCAAAGATTTTTGCACTGTCAATTTTAATGAGGTTTTTTGAATTGTTTTGTTTTTATTGTTAATTTTAAGGTCTCACAAGAGAACTTGAAAGATTTATTTACAAAATGGAAACTTTAACTGAATCCTACTTTATTCTGCAATCCTTTCCTTAGGTTAAACAAAATTATACGATTTTAATCTGAGAACATACAGAAAGTTGTCTAAATTACTGCTGTGAATTGATACTTATCAGAGGATATATATTAGTTTATATATATAGTTCGATTAGTTAATAGATATATTAGTTGACATAGAGAAAGCTATAATAGTGAATATATGTATAAATATGTATATACATGTTAAAATATGTATATATTTATATATAATTAATGTATATGTATGTTGACATAACACAAGCATTTTGTTTCTATCTACTTTATAACTTTCAGTGGATAAATATAAAAATCTATCAATAGCAACAAAAAAGAAAAATAAAATTATATTCCAAATAATAATTTAGACTACTTATTATCTTATTTTAAGGGTTGCTTCTCAGAGATGTTCAGTATACTGAGAATAAAGGATTTCTATTAGAGTTACATCCACTTTACTCCAGTGGTTCTCAACAAATGGACATTTTAGCATCCATGTGACAGTGGCAATGTATACAGACAATCACGGTTGTCAGAAATAGTGGGTTGCTATTGTAGGTAGTAGACAGAAGCCAGGGATTCTACTAAACATTATGCTACAATACACAGAATAGTTTTAAATGTCAATGGTGTGGAGGTTGAGAAGCCTTGGTCTACTCACACAGTTCTCTTATTGTGGGTTACAAGTGAGATAGATTTGCATTGCCTAAGTAATTAGAACTGCTTCAGAGTAATGGCATGATTTCCAAACTAAATAGCTATGTCCAACTATATAAAGAGTTGTTCACTGGGAAAATAAACCAGTAACAGTTCCCTTGGCACAAATACTGTCAATTTTGATACATGAATGTACATGATTTTTCCTTTAGGATTCAATCAAGCATTAGTGTTTTGAGATCTTGCACCAGCTTAGCAAAATACAAAATTCAAACAAGCTTTTCATTGATTTTTAACCTGCAGAACTTAATTTTGAGTTTCTATGGCATTTGAAACCAAGTACAAAATAATATAGTAAAAGAAAATAATATCCACTGAATATTTTCTTTCATTCTGATTTCTTTTATTGGTGAACATGAAAATAGTAGCCAGTTGGACTATAAAAGAAAATAATAGCATCATTATTTGCTATTATTTGCTCTCTTTCAATAAAAAACAAAATAAGCCTGCAGGGAAGGAGAAATGCTACCCCATGAGAACAGGTTTCTCCTCAGCTTGTCAAGAAAGGCATTCCAAACTACTGCAATGATTGGCAGCACACTCTGCTAGATAACATTCTTACTCTGTAATTCATGGCCATTTTTGAACATACATGCAACTCCCCAAACACTGCAATGGATACCAATTAGACTGATAAAAGCTTGCTTTTCTTTTTTTTTTTTTTTAATATATCTTTATTGATTTCAAAGAGAAGAAAGGAGAGGGAAAGAGAGATAGAAACATCAATGATGACAGTCATTGATCGGCTGCCTCCTGTACGCCCCTGACTCGGGATCGAGGCCGCAACCCGGGCATGTGCCCTGACCAGGAATCGAACCCCGATCGCCTGCATCCTAGGTCTGTGCTCAACCACTGAGCCACACCTGGCCAGGCTTTTTTTTTTTTTTAGTTTAGTTTGCCCAGTTGGTCCCTGTATAATGCGAATTTCTTTGCTCCACCTGAGTACTTAAAAACCAATAACATACCCGGAAGACCCAAAATATGCATTGTAAGTAGTCTATTACCTAGTCTAGCTTTTTAAAAACTTCTATAAAACATTCTTTTGTGGTGTTTATTGTTTTCAGTAGAAGGGTATGTGATTGCTATAGTAATAGAAATAACTGAAAAGAGGAAGCCTATGATGGATGAATAAGTAATTCACAATACACCAATAAAAACACTCATTTACAAAATTAGCCACTAATCTTCCTGTTCACCTTGACTTGTTCAAATTCCTGAAAAACAATCCTAATATTCAACACTCATTAAGCTAAGCACAAACTTTTAAATAAAATAGTTGTAAATGGGAAATATTATTCTGCTTGGTAAATGACCCATTGCAGTGATATTCATATTTGCTACTTTAGAAATAAAACACTCATAGCCTTGCATCCTCTTTCTGCCAGATAGGCTCAGACACAAAGTGTTTATTAATATTCTTGGTTTAAGAACAAAGTTTAAAGACAACTGTTTCTTGCATGTTCTAAAAAAAAGACAGAATAAAAAATCTAAGAAATTTAGTGTGAGGAAAGGAAATCATGATTCTAATTAGTGAGCAATGTTGAAATAAGATGCATCAAGAATGTCCCTAGTTTTTTCCTGGTCTGTGTGGCTCACTTGGTTGGAGCATCCCCCTCTACACCTGAAGGGTGTGGGTTTGATTCCCGGTCACAATCGATATTTGTCTCTTGCATCTATGTTTCTCTCTCTCTCTTTCTCTGTCTCTCTCTCCTTTCCCTCTCTCTAAAAATCAATGAAATCAATGAACATATCCTTGGGTAAAGACTTGAAAAAAAAAAAGAATATCAGTAGTCTTTTTAGATATCTAGATCTCATACTACACATCATGAAGGACAGCAAGAAAAGTGAGTCATATCTCTGTCCTTGATTACTTAGAGTAAATGGAGAGGAGCGGTGTCACAAACAACCAGGAAACAATTATAATCAAATCATGTCAAGTGCAAAATACAGGGTTCAAGCCATAAATTAATGGTAGTTCAAGACAAGAGAAATTAATTTGGGACACTTTAAGGCATCATAAAAGAACTAAAATTGAGCTGGCAAAACATTTTGTGTAAATAAAAATAGTAGAATAGACAAAGTATTTATTTCACAGGGAATCAATATTTCTTATGAAGACAATGAATAACCAAAGTATATAAGGTCACTGACAACATTTATGTCTAAATTTTTTTTTGGAAAATTAAACATATTGTATAATATTGCCTTTCTTTAACCTCCATCATTTCATTACCTTTCCATGTTTCCCTCTTCATTCTTTATTTTTGGAATTGTGAAAGACACCTCATACTATATAGCTCTCACTAACAAAAAAGAAAACCAATTCAGCATCAACTCAAAAACAGGAATTATACTTTCTTATGTCTTAATATGTTTATAGGCAACTTTTCAAAATATATATCTTTTTTTCATACTAGAGTTTGTATTGCAGAAGTGGTTTTAGACTGGGGAATGATTCCCCAAAGTGGAAATGACTGTCTTAGCATCTTTCTCAAAAACAAAGAGAGAGGGAAGAGAAGTTGACAGGGTCTCAGCTGAAAATCAGAGTTTCCCTTGTGTCACGTGATATTGTTGAACAATAAGTTTAGAGGTCTAAGTTCCCAAAATAGAGGAAGTAATGTAGAAGAACAAAGAAAGAGTAATAAATAGGGAGTATAAAAATTATTTTAAAAAGTCTATTAGGGTAGTATTTCCTTTCTGGTGAACAACTGGAAAAGTACTACTTTACTCAGGACAGCAGGCAAGAAATTAAGCAGGGGATGTCATGCTTAATTAACCACAAAATGTTCTTTCAATATATTATTACCAAGATAGATAATGTCAGAAGATTTGATAGAATCCCTATTTAAATTGTTTACATAAAAGCATTTATTAATATTCTACATCAGATGAGAGTAGCTTAAATAAAAATGTAGATAATTTAACTTTTCACTCAAAGGACACTTTTCCATATAACCCAAATATTGAAACTAATAGAGTTCCACTAAGGATTGTTATGTGCAAATACGTGAATCCTATGTCAGTCATCTTGAGGAGCAAAGTACTAATATAAAATATTTTTGTTCAATGCCAAGGGAATGTGTTTACAAACTAGTAGTCTCCCCAGAATGGGAATATGCTGCCTTAAGAATGTTTTTTAAACTCTATCCCGAAGGTGAAATTAGGTAAGAGGAACAGCAGATACAAGGTTAAAAGAAATTGTTAAAGGAATGTAACACTCAAGTTGGATTAAATTCCAGATGTACTGACTTTGACTCTTAAAAGCTGAATAAATATTACAGAGGTAGATTTTAATGTCCCACAACCATTTTAGAGACTATTAATGACTGGCATGAAATACTTCATGAGGCACAATTTGTTGTGCCCTCTTCTGTAGCAGTATATTTAAATCTTTTCAGTTCCAGGTAATTGTATGTAATTATTTTTGATCTCTAGTCTTGTGTGTGAAGAAAAGGGAGTATGTTTAATTAATTAGCTGTTATAGAAATGATGTTATCTGGCATGTTGGTGGCACGTAATTTAGTGCATATCAAAAAATAAAAACGAGACAGAATACAGAGATTTCTACAATAAAAGGCAAAAAAAAAGAACCAGACATAGGAGAGGATTTTTGTTTCAGGTCATTCCAAAACCTAAAGAGTTAAATATAGATTACTCTGAGCACCATACCAAAATAACATAATTTAAGACGTGGAAACTCTTTTTAAGTTAGGGAGAAAAAAGATTGCTATATGGTCTTTAATATAAACTGTTACCTAGTGCTAGTTAAGATTAAAAGAGCAAAAGTACTATTTCAGGAATGCTGTTCATTTTTCAACTGGAAAGTGTGCCATTTTATATGTAAATACATGCCTTGTAGTTTTCCTTACCTCATGTTCTTTGCTTCATCTAAAGATATTTGGTAAGTGAAAAATAACTTATTTTTATTAAATTCTTCAGTACAGATTTTCCCAAGGCTTTTATTTAGGGGGCCCTATGTTGCCTGCTATGCCAAGTACCTCAGATTATTAGGTGATAGTCAAGAAAGAACTATTTTACAGTCATAAATACATAAATATAAAAAATAATATTGCCAACAGTAAATGTAAAGGTATTGTTTGCGTATATATAAATATCAATCAAGAGATGTCAAAAAACAGTACCACGGTCCCATCTGATGTCCTTAGGTCTCATTGGATTGTGTGTTACCGCTGGAAAGAAACTGAGAGATCATCTAGTCCACTACTTCGAAGATGAAAATTGAGTTTCAGGGAGGTAAAATTTCTGGTTTAGGGTCACTGCAATGCCCATTTTCCCAAGAGCTATTTGATTAGTTTGGGCAAGGTTTATGCTACAGTAACAAACTCCCCCACCCCCCTAAAAAACTCAGTAGCTTAAGACAAAAGAATTAACTTCATGTTCTTATAGGTTGTCTGTGGAAGGGGGAGACTTGCCACAGCATCTATCTTCCATCAGGTGACTCAGGGATCCAGGATGATTTATTCCTGTGGCTCTGTTATCTCCAATTGGTGCAGAGGCAGAGAGACTAGTAAAACACATGGAGGCTTTTCACCTCTTTTGCCCAGAAGTGATATACTTCATTTCTATTTTTCCTTGGCTGGAAGTGATCCCATGACCCCATCTAAGGTGAAGGGAAAATATAACCTCCCTTACGGTCAAGAGTGAAAGCAAACCCAAATATTAATGTGCACTAACAATGCTTCTCACATTATTTTTATGATTTGCAGTAAACTGCTATCCCAGCAAGGAAAGGGAAACAATAGAAGTCCTAAAACAAATGCTCAGAAATTTTTAATCAACAGCAACTTTTGAAGAAAATAAAAGCACCACAATTATGCAGAATATATAAAATGACAATTCTCATGTGTCATTTTTATTACCCAACCCCTATCAGATTGCTTGCACACAAAAAGTTACCCAATAAATTGTATGAAAATGAACGAATAAACAAATTGGTGGGAGTATGATTACTTTCTTTGGTTTCTGAATATATGATTTATGTTCACATAATGACAATTTATATCATGGTCGCATACTAACAGTAATGATGGCACACCTTTCATCTTTTCAAATAGCTGTAGGTACAAAGATTAAATCTCATTTTAATCACGTAAATATAAATTTTCTTAAGAACTGAAGATCAGGGTTAGTACTCCAATACATGTAAAGTTGGATTTTATTATAATCTTACTGAGGCAAGTTTTCTTTAGGAAGGCATCTCAGTGGAGTCTTTAGAGTCCTAGGAATAAGATTGAGATCTCAGCATTGTGATTATATAAGTGAATGTAGATGAACTAATTAACTTCTTAGACCCTTAGTCAGTTCAGCTCTAAAGGGGTGACCAAAATGCATGCCTCATAGTCTGGTTGGAAGGTTGAAATGAGTCTACACAGAAAAAGCACCCAGCATAGCACCTGATATACAGTGAATGTTTAAAAATACATACTCCCTTCATCTGTACATAATTGTGCATATGTTATTATTTTGACCTCTTAAAAGGGCCAAACTCCAGGTGCAGAAAACAAAATTCATGAATTGGAACAGATTGCTGAAATTGCACACGCAGATACAAAATTCAGTGAATCGTAAACATTAAACACATTATCTTATATAAGTTAAAAATGCTGCAATAAGGTTTTTTTGTAAATATTTTCAACTTCAATGTGGGCAATGTTAGCTCTGCATAGTCCAGTGAATTTTTATTGCTGGCATTTAGTTCTAGAGTAAACATTTTTTAGCTTGAGAGTTATATGATAATAAAATAGAGTATATTTTAATTTATTTATTTTGTGATAAATATTATCATTTGCATTTCAATTTGCATTTCAATATATAATGGTTTGAATTTTATATTTATATATTTTTCTCTAAATTATACTCTAAAAACAGTTTTATAGAGTGTATCATGTAGTTCAGAATTTGTTTCAGGAAATACTATTAATCATCCTCCATATTCATGTCATCGTTTCCTTTAAAAATTATAAATGTATATATAATTCTAGATATATATATTGAAGCAAACAATAATAGAACTAAAATTTCAGGTTTGGTCTTTATAAGTATAACTGAGATCCTAAATAAGTTACTCAGTTGAAAATATTTCTTGGGGACCTACTAAACACAGAGCAATCTGTTAGGTACGTCAGTGTAAGCAGCACAAGATGACATTGTTACCACATTTAACACTTTTGCAAAATTGCTGAGTAGAAAATTTGCATACAACACAAGAACCTTAGAACATGTAACAATGAATATAAGGTAAAGTGCTTCGTGATCCGGAAAATAAAGAGTTCAAGGAGAAGAGGAATCCAACTATAATATTTAAAATAATGCAGACTTCCAGGAGAAAATGGGAGTTGGAGTTGGCCTTGGCCTTGAGGAGTGAATAGAAAAGGGGTGGGTGATTGGGAACATAGAGGAAAGGACTGTTCACAAAATCGGAAACAGTGACAGTGGGAGCTGTGCGAGGAAAGAACTGATCGGCCTGATCAGCATTGAGTTTTCTTGGTAGTTACTCAAGGAATGGACGGAAGTAGTACAGAAAACTTAGGGTAACATGACCAGATGGTATTAGCTGAGAAACCCTGAGAAGCGTTTGGGAGTGAGAGGCCATGTACAATAACACAATAACAACATGCTGGACTCCCATGAGCCTCCCTTTCTAACGCAGCCATAACCACTTCTTAGTAAAGAATGCTGTGTAGGACCACACTCCTGCAATCTATCAAGAAGAACTTTCATACTACTCTTGGCTGGGTATTCTACAATGGTCTAGAGATCTAGAAGGCTGGGGAACCCCAAATCATACAAGACTAAAAATCCAAGCTAAATTATTCTTTAGAAAATAAAATGAGATAAAATATGTTTTATAGTCTTACATAAGTTCACAATATAGTAGGATTCCAATATAAGAATTTGAATGTGAGCAATATTTCAAGAATATTTGGAGAGAAAAAAGGAGGGGTCTGGGTGGAGTCTAAAGTGAATACAAAAGCTGTAGTTTGGAAAAATACAGCTAAGTAGAAACACTTCTACCCCAACCAGTCTTTTAAAAAATTAAACACTATATCATTCCCATGCCGATAATATATGTACCAGGCAAATATCTCAGGATTCTAACTACCACGTGGAAAAGAGCAGTGCCTTCAGTGTGTTCCTAGTTCTACACTATGTAAACTATAATACCAACAATATAGTAGTAAAAAAAACTTTTTAATAAATTTAGTTATCATACTCAGCTTGTCTGTGGTTTTTATCTTGCTGTTGCATTTGATATTTTTTAAAAGAAAATTTCTCCAGTTGATACCGTCTTCATCATACCGGAATAATCCTCTTTCTTATCTCAGACTCTTCCAGAAATTTTTATTTCCTGAAGAAATAAATGCTACCCCTTTTTGGAATATTCTCCTGATCCATGAAGTTGAATATTCTAGCATCAGAACTTATCAGATCACCCTACATGAGTAAAGATGAAACTGGCCCTCCTTCAATTGGTCTTATAAGACTCAATCTCAAGGGATGGAAAGAAGGGGAAAATTTTTTAAAAAGATTAAGCCTGAGATAGGAAGAAAGCCATCCTCCAAAGATTCATGGCAAAGGAAACAAAAATATTTGTGATATTACAGAAAAATGTTTCTTACCAGATTTTTGAAGTCACCAGATGATCCAGGAGTCCAAGCCTAATAAAACACAAAAATAAGGAAGACAGAGAAAAAAGTTTAGTTTCCTGATTTAAACATATATATAATAAAAATTTAAAATTCTATAATATTATTACATTTACAAGTACTACAGAATGCTAAAAATGCTTTGGGATAGCATTTTTAGATAATTTTTTTTTTTACTTAAATCTAAGTGTTTACTTAACCTCATATTGTGTCATTAAAAAAAAAAAGGAAATATAGCCTAGATCCTGAACACAAGTTTCTAATTATTCAGTTGATCATAAAATTATTCATTTAAAATATTTAAAAATATATTTTTTTATTGATTTTTAGAGAGGGAGCAAGAGATAGAAACAAGAGAGAGATACATCGATCAACTGCCTCCTGCATGCCCCATACTGGGGATCAAGCCGGCAACCCAGGCATGTACCCAGATTGGAAATCGAACCTGGGCCTCCTGGTGCACAGGACAATGCCCAACCCACTGACCCACACATGCCGGGTTCATTTTAAATATTTAAGTACTCAAAAGAAGGGAGACTATTATTATTAAATGTGCATAAAATCCTCTAATATTTATTATATATATTTAATTTTCTTACAGGCAAGGCAAACCAAAGCTTCATTTTAAAAAACCTTTTGTATTTTTCTGACTTTGGTGGCTATCAGACAGTAATTAGTTTTTGCTTTGATTCATTTTTGAAAAGTAAATTCATGGAAGATATTATAATGATAAAAATAAAAGACTTTTAATTTTCAAATTACATTAAAATGCAGACTCTATTTTTAAAAGGTATTTAAAGTTCAAACGAAAGGCAATATCTGATCAGCACATATCCCCAGGAGAAGACCCAGCACCTGCCATGGGATGCAAAGGTTTTATAAATGTTGTCTTGTGTAAAGGCAAGGGCAAGCATTGTGAGGCCTTCTGTAAATATGCCTGCCTGCCTCTGTGTTTGAGCAGAAATATTGAACTCCTAACATTTGTTATTATAAAATAAGAGATTTTTTTTTTAAACTTATGATGATCACCTTTTCTTTTTGCCTTGGGAATCAAGTTTCCAACTACATATTGTTTGGATATTAAAACACTTTTCATTTCATGAAAGAGAATGTAGAATACAATAAATGTGAAGGGGAGCTGACCCTATGTGTGTGTTTGTCTGCGCATATGAATGTGTGCCTGCATCTTATTCTCTGTATGTTTATTTACCTATTTATTTATTTTAAATTTATCTTTATTGTTGGAAACATCACAGATGTCTCCTTTTTCCCCCCACTGATCCCCTCCACCCCGCATCCACCCCACCCTCAGGCTTTCCCCATACCAATGTCTGTGTCCATGGGTTATGCTTATAGACATGTAAGTTCTTTGATTAATCTCTCCTCACTCCTCCCTACCTACCTTCCCTCTGAGATCCCTCAGTCTGTTCCATGCTTCTGTGTCTCTGGATCTATTTTGTTCCTCACTTTATTTCATTTATTACATTCCACATATGAGAACATCTAAATGTTTAAGTTAGGTTACTGACCAAAATTATATGCATAACACTAGACCACTAATTGGTAAAAATTGCCTAGAATGAATCTTAAAATTCTTTCTCTGGGACCTTGAATTATTTAAGAAGACTAGCAGTTCATTTGAGAAGAGTAGATAATGAATTTTTTTTTAAACATATCTTTATTGATTTCAGAGAGAGGAAAGAAGAGGGAGAGAGAGAGATAGAAACATCAATGATGAGAGTCACTGATCGGCTGCCTCCTGCACACCCCCAAGTGGCAATCAAGCCCACAACCCGGGCATGTGCCCTGACCGGGAATCGAACCAAGACCTCCTCGATCCTAGGTCGACACTCAACTGCTGACCCATGCCCGGCTGGGCCAGATAATGAATTTTGTTGTATTATGACAGAGCTCTTTGAATTCCCTAGCATGTCTTCAAAGGTGCGAGTGAGTGGTTTGTCTCCTGGAAGCCTCTGTCCCTGGATCTTTACTGCTCATGGGAGCCATGGAGAGTGTCTATTAGATTTTCTTTTCTTTTCATAATTTGAGTTATTTTTCTGTTATGAGTTACAATCCACACAAGAAACTTGCAAAAGTACAAATGTATATAGCTTAATAAACTGCCTCAAAGTGAATGTGTATGTAATCACCACTTAGATAAAAAAACTAGAAAAACATGACTAACTCATAGAAGCCTGAAGCTTGTTCACATATATACAGAGCATATACAAATATATATATATATGTGCATACACAAACAGATATACACACCACATATACACCTCGCATATATATAAACATATAAACATATACATACATGCAATTTGAATCCACATGATTACTTCTTGTGTGTTATGCTAAAATACAAGTTCAAATAAAAATACAAACCATCTGAAGCAACAGAGTTGCATATGCAGAGATCTGTGTAAATGCAGCATTAGTGCCCCACATTTTCCACACTTTAGCATGGGCATTGACTATGCATCACCAGAGAACGACAACTCTTTGAACATGTACTGCCATTGAATGTATTTGTCCATGTTTTCAGATTTTTTTGGTCATCCTATAGCTTTATTTTGCTCTGGACTTAAATAATTGGGATCATACACTTACTTTCTACTATGTCTAGTTTCTTTCCCTTAACATTATGCTTGTAAGATCTGTCTGTCTTATGGCTTATAACTATAGTTAATTTTCATCACTCTGTAATATTCCACTAGATGACTACTACACAATTTATACATTCAATCTCCTATTGGCAGGTATACGGATTATTTCTACTTTTTTTGTTATTATGAATAATTCTACTATAAGCATCCTTGTATGCATGTATATGTACTTCTGTTGGATATTTTCTGGGGGAAAATTGCTATGTCAACAAATGTGCGTATGTTCTACTTTAACAGATATTGCTAAATGGAGTGTAAGCGTTGCCACTGTTGTACGAATTCACCAGAAATATTTTTATCCTGCTTAATTATATTCATCAGCTTACTGTGCAGTGGAATATAATTATGCTTTTTATTTATATGGCCTTATTAATGAGCTTTATGACATTTCATATATTAGTCATTTATATATTCATTTAAGAATATACTTTTCAGTTTTCTTGACCATGTTCTGTGGGTTGTCTTCTCCTCATTGATTTGTGGAAATGCTTTGTGCATTTTAGATAAGGGCCCTTTGTTGTTTAGATGTGGTGCAAATATATTTCCTGCTCCACAGCTAAAACTTGTACTCACTGTGCCTTTTGCTGCAAATTTATTTTTAATTTCACTATAGTCAAATTTAAGCACCCCTTTAATTATTTTTGTGTCCTGTTTGTTATACAAAATGGTCATATATAGTCTCCTCTATTTTCTCCTAAGTGTTTTGTTATGTTATGATGTGTTTGCCTCTCACATCTTATCGAATTACCTGAAATTTGTGTTTTGTTCAGTGTGAGTTGGGTTATAATTTCATTATTATACAAATTGACCCAACAAAATGTATTGAAAATACCTCAGCTTTGCTCGCTGCTCGACAATGCTAGATCTGTCATAAAATAAGTTTCCGTAGATGCTTGGCTCTGTTTCTAGATGTCAGTGTATTCCATTTAACTTTCAGTCTTTATCATGCTCTTACGGGAAGTAACTTCAATACCTTGGTGCCTGTACAGCTGGCCCTTCTACCGTGCCTTTTCCTTCATTAAGAGTTTGACTTTGTAAAAATAACATTTTCACACAATATAGAATTCACTGTTTTAAACTGTAAAATTTAGTGGTTTGTAGTATGTTCACAATTTTGTGTAAACATCACCACTGATTCTAGAACATTACTGGTACCACAAGTTATTATTAGCAATCAATCCCTTTCACCTTTATCAACTCTTTCCCTGGCAACCTGTACACTGACTCTACGGACCTTCCTATTTGGGACATTCATTCAAAAAAATCATACAACTTGTGGAGATTTGTGTCTAGCTTATTTAACTTAGCATGTTTCCAAGGTTCATCTGTGTTGTAGAACATAACAGTATTCCCCTTTTCTGTGGCTAAATAAAGCACATTTTGTTTATCCAATTATTAGCACAGGGCTTTTTATTGTTTTGACTTTTCAGCTATTATGAATAATGCTGTTGAAAATTTGTGTAAATATTTTTTGTGGGAAAATATGTTTTCAGTCCTTGGGGTTGTTTATTTAAGAGGAGAATTTCCAGGCCATATGGTAATTCTATGTTTAACTGTTTGAAAAAACAGTTAAACTATTCTTCATTAGAGCACACCATTTTACATTCCGACTAGCAATGCATGAGGGGCTACAGTTTCTTCACATCCTCACTAGTGCTTATTTGCCATTTTTAAAAAAGCTGAGGTCATTACAGCCAGTGAGTGTAATTTCACTGTTTTCTTTTTTTTTTTTTTAATTTCAATTACCATTGATAAATTATATTAGTTTAAGGCATACAACATAGTGGTTAGACATTTGTATAACGTATGAAGTGATCTTCCAGGTAAGACGAGGACCCATCTGACACCATCCATAGTTATTACAATATTATTGATTATATTCCCTGTGCTGTACTTTACATCCCATGACTATTTTTATAACTGCCAATTTGTACTTAATCCTGTCATCTTTTCCGCTCATTCCTTCAACTGCCCTCCCCTCTGGGGAAAATCAATTTGTATTCTGTATACACGACTTTATTTCCCATTGTGGTTTTGAGTTGCATTCCCCTAATGACCAATGATGTGGAAACACTTTTTGTGTGGTTGTTGTCCACTAGTATATCTTAATTTGGAGAAATGTCTACTTGAATCCTTTGTCCACTTTTTCATGGGGTTGTCTTTTCTATTGCTGAGTTCTCACTACTTGTATATTCTGGATATAATCCCACATAAGACATATGATTTTCAAACTTTTTTTCCCTCCCATTTCATGGGTTGCTTTTTATTCTATTCTTTTATTTCCTTATTTCAATAATGTAGTTCTCTGTGTAGAGGCTTTACACCTTTCATTAGATTCATTTATATTTTATATTTTTTAAGACATTAAACAGTATTTCTATTTTCTATTTATCACTTGTATACAGAAATACAAGATGTGTTCTATTGGTTTCATACTGAGCAAACCTGATAACCTATATTGAGATAGTGTATATCACATATAGTCACAGGAGTGAACAGAAGCGGTGACCCTGGGCAGCCTTCAATTGATCTAAAAGGGAAACTTCACTATTAAGTCCAACATTTGTTGTAGGTATTTGGTCACTATCATTTATTATAATGAGAAAGATTCTTTCTATTTCTATTTACTAAGAGTTTAAGTTATACAGGTTTTTAAAATATTAATTGCTTTAATAGGTATATCAGTATTTACATTGTCTTATTCTTTCTTGTCTGTTTTAAGTTGTATTTTACTAGATATTAATTCTATTCAAAATTTTATTTTTCAAAACGTAATTTCCAACATCCTCTCAACATCCTTCTAATATTTTTCAGATTTGTATAGATTTAATGTTTTATTTCTGATAATAGTTAAAATGGACAGGTCTCCTTTTTTACTTGGTCAGGCGCATCAATACCTTCTTCTTTTATCAGTTTATTTACAGAACCAATTTTGGTTTTGTTGACTCTCTCTATCGCATGTTTGGTATAATATTTGATATAATATTTTTCTTTATATTACTCCCGATTTTTATTAGTTTTCTCTTATATATTTGGATTAAATGTATTGTTTTCTGCCAACTTCTTGAGACAGATGCAAATAGCTGGTTTCCTGCCTTATTCTTTTCTTATGTGTGTATTTCAATACACTTCACCCTAACATTGGCTTTAGTTTTGTTACAAAGTATTTTAACTTTTATTCATTTCTAAATATATTTTTAACTCAAGAAGTATTCCAAAAAATGTCTATTTTAAGTTTCCTAATAGCTGGACATTTTCTAGTTCAGATTAACTTGTACACAAAGTACTCACTCTACCATGTATTAAAGCTTGTTTTATAATTCAGCATCTGGTCACTTACAAATGTTCTGTGTGCACTTGAAAATAATATATATTCTGCAATTATATGCATTGCTCTATACGCATAAATTATATTGTATGTGTTAATCATGTTTTTTCAGATATTGGAATATACATGTTGTAATCTCCCACTATGATTTTGAGTTTGTTTGTTTTTTTCCTTTTAGCTCCATCACTTCATTTTTATATATTGGGCTATATTAAGAAATACATGCAAATTTAGAATTTTCACATCTTTTTATTCAATAGAAATTGTTATCTTATGAAGTGGTTCCATTTTATCTTCAACACTGCTTTTGTTTCTAAGTTGGTTTTGTTTATAATTAAGAGAAATGTACCAGCATTTACCTGACTTTCCTCAATACAAGAACAAATCACTTTACTGAAAGAAATGCATGTTTAAATCTATATACAGGCTAGTTATCTCACTACTGGAAGTAGCCAGCTCTTCCAGGGAAAGACAAAGAAGACTTTAACTGGGGTGAACACGTATTTCAAACAGGAAAAATGCCTTATACAACAACATGGATGGCAATATGTTCTGTGAAGCTGGGGTTTGAAGTCTGTGGTGGAAAGAGATGTGGCCAGTATTTGAAGACGATTTCAGAACATATTTGAAAGTCTTGATAATGGCAGGACTTTGGTAATTTGTTAGCAATATGAACATAAAGCAGATGGAATTATGGAGTAGGGTGATGATGCCCTTAATTAAAATGAAACAATCTAAGGAGGTGATAGACACATATAAGAAGTAAAACTTTAAATGAATTGTGTTTTAGAATCATGTATGTTTTCTAGTTGGGTAGTTCTAGAAGCCATCCGAATATGATCTGAAATTCAGGAGAACATTATCGACTGAAGATACAGATTTGAGGTTATGAGTGTTTCAGTGAATAATGATGCACGGAAGAAAAGAAGGACACCAAGGTGACAACCAGTAATCGATGCTTAAGGGAACAGCAACATTTCTGGCATTGCCGCGAAAACATAACAGGGAAAATTGGCCAAGAAAATAAATAGATGTAGAAGGAGTCAGGAGCCAAGAACAAGGAGTGACAGCAATGTAAAAAGTTTTTCAGGTGTTCCAAGATGAAGAAAACAGAAATTTGGCCTTTATATTGCCTTTAGAATGAGACATTTCAGCAGAATGTTACGATTAGAGGTTTAATGTTTTGGGTGATAAATGGTCATTTAAAGATGTATAGTTAATTAAACGTATGATTTTCTTCTTTGAATTTCCATGAAGAACAAAGAAAGGGACAGTAACAATGTAACAATGTTTGAGTATGGTAATGGAGTTAAGGAAAAGTAGCTTCTGTTTATGTACAAGTTATATTAAAAATCTCAGGTCAGCCCGGCTGGTGTGGCTCAACAGTTGAGCATCGACCTAGGATCCAGGAGATCCTGGTTCGATTCCCGGTCAGGGTACATGCCCGGGTTGTGGACCCGATCCCCCATTGATGTTTCATCATCATTGATGTTTCTTTCTATCTCTCTCATCATTGATGTTTCTATCTCTCTCTCCCTCTCCCCTTCTCTCTTTCTGAAATCAATAAAAATATATTTAAAAAAAAACACACAAAAACCTGAGATCATCACAGAACCTCACCCATATACCTAGTCAGCCTTAAGAGACCTGGCAGGGTTATAAAGACATTGTATGTGATTCTCCTGTTTTCTCACATATATGTAACGTAAGCTTTTATACTTAGATCCTTGGTTTCCATTAAGATATGTCCCTTTTAAGCATCAACTATTTTGACTCCTCTACTGGTTTCTTTTGGTCAAGATATGTACTTTAAATAATGTTCAGTGGTACCTGAACAATATATACAACCATATTTGCTAAAATTCCAAGTCTTCATTTTATGTTATACATACTCATTACAATGGCATATAGAGGTACGCAATCAATTCTATTATTTCTATCTTTCTTTAGTATTTTCCAGATAATTACTGAACATAATTGTACTTCTGTTATTCCAACTATTCCTTCCAACTATTCCAAATGGTGTCGATTTTATACATTTATTTTTTTTATTGTTGATACTATTATAGGTGTTTCCCATTTCCTCCCCACTTTGCTTGGGTAGGGGACCCAGGGAGTGACCTCACTTCCCGACGATGGAGCCCAACAGAACTTGGAACCCTGGTAACCGGGCAGCCACATTCCATAACTGCCCCTCCCCAGCTCACTTGGACCGAGACGTTGGAGAGGACACCATGTTTTCGTGCTGTCTGCCACTGTCCCGAGGCCGAGGCCTCAAAAGAGGCAGCGGGGAGGGTGTGTTCCGCCGAGGCCGCCAGGGGATCCGGACTCAGCCCCGACGACTGTGGCCCTTTTCAAGGCGGCACACGGAGGTAACACAGGGAGGCCCAGAATGGTTTTGTTTGGGCCAGGCCACCACTCTGATCCCACCTCACCAGCCTTATGTTCCCTCTGTGTGGGTGTGTGAGTGTGTGTGTGTGTGTGTGTGTGTGTGTGTGTGCGTGAGTGTGTATGTGTAGAAGGGGGGTTCACATGGGGAGGGCCTGCTAGGCAGGAACAGTTTGGGGGAGGGTCAGAAGCCTGGCAGTCCTGTCATGTTCACATCCGAGGTCGAGGCTGGCTGGGTGGACATGGAGTGTGGGTGGCCCCCTCTGCCCGAGGTTTATCCTGAGCCCTGGAGGTGAATCTCATTTCCCCTGGGAGGAGATCTGTGCAGACACAGGGCTGGGCCTGAACTGGGAGCATAAGGTCCAGTGGGCAGAAGCAGCAACGAGTAGGGCCAGGCACGGCTTGAGGCCTCCTGGTCAGATGATGGTCACTGTCATTGCAGAATTCAACCCAGGACACAGACTATCAGCAGCTCTTCGACAAAGACTCCTACTCCATGTCCACGAGTGAGGGGCCGGTGAGTCAGAGCAGGCCTGATGTGTGTGTGGCCACTTGGGAGTCTGGGGAATCAAGGTTGGAGGATGGCCAGAGAGGGACTCCTCCCCCAAAGCCGCCCAGGTTCCACCAGCCTCACAGGCCTCCAACCCCGAAGCAGCCCAAGCTTCATAGGCAGCTCAAAATATTCAACTGCAACCTGGAACACAATGTCTATGTCAAATGTACTGGGCAGGATGACCTGGAGCCCAAGGAGGCAGAACTCAAGGGTAAGAAGGTGGAGGAGGTAAGGGTGGGATAGGGGGTTAGAGGTGCATGGGAGCTTGTGGAGAGGGGTCTGTGTCAGACACAGAGGGAGCACCCCCAGAGGCTAGCCAGGAGCAAACACCGGCCTCAGACCACCCCTCTGCTGGGCTGCCAGTGGGGAAGGTGCCCTGTGGTGGTGGGTCCTGGGCTGTGGCTGTGTTCTGTCCTTGGGGGGCACATTGACATGCAGGCAGGTGAGTGATCTTTTCTTCTCTCCAAACTCCAGCACCAGCCCAGGAGACAGAACTTGCTCCTGTTTTAACACCTGACACCCATCCCAAGGAGCCTAATGCAGGGGCAGACCTGGAGGGGTCACCACCTCCAGCAGTAACATCACTTCCAACAGCCCTTCCAGCTGCAGCGCTGGTGGTAGGGCTGAACTGCGCAGCATCTCCTGATGTAACCGAGGTCCCACCACTGCTGCCTAAAGGACCCTCCACTGAACCTGCCCTGGTTCCTGCCACCCAGGAGGAGCTGCCCCTGGAAGAGGCGGCAGGGAAAGCTCAAGGGCCGCTTGTTGAATGTGCTCACCCTGTTCCATCAGAGAAAGTTGTTTCATCCCTCCTATTCGATCTTTTCCCTTTATTTACTGTTATTGTTTGGTTTTTATTCTTTTCATGGAGTGACTCTGTTTTTTATTTTTTTATTTTTCTTATTTGGGGTTTTATGGGTTTTTTTTCTGTGATTATTTTATTTTTCCTGATTTTAGCCTCTGTTCTTCCTGAGTAATTAATTTTAAGAAATAAATAAAAATTACTGTTTGTATTTTAAATGGTGCCATTCTTGAGCAGAATGCTGTGCAAGCATCACCACTATCTAGTTCCAAAATGTCCCATCACCCAAAAGGAAACCCTGCACCAAAAGTACTCACTCCCCATGCCTCCTGCCCCTGGCAACCCCTGATCTGCTTTCTGTCTCTGCTCCTTTACCTGTTCTGGACATTTCTTATAAATGGAATCTTACAATAGGTACCATTTTGTGTCTGCTCACATATTTTTATTTGTTTTTGTAATCTGAAAAAACATTTTGGTTATTTGACAGGGAAATCCCAGATAGAATTAGGATCAGATGTAAAAAAAAAAAAAAAAGCCCTTTCCGTAAGTGTGAGCATAATCTTGGGGGAAAGACCAATGTGTTAAGTGTGGCCCCAGGGCCAGAAGCCAGTCAGGATATTCCCCAAAAAAATTCAAGAGGCGGGAAGACTCCCAAGCTCATTTTATGAAGCTAGCATTATCCTAATTTCAAAACCAGATAAAGACACTACAAAGAAAGAATATTATGGGTCAGTATCCCTGATGAACATAGATGCACAAATCCTCAAAATATTAGCAAGGTAAATCCAGCAATACATTAAAAAGATCATACACCATGATCAAGTGGGATTTATTTCTGGGATGCAGGGTTGGTACAATATCTGCAAATCAATAAAGGTGATACACCCCATAAACAAAATGGATAAAAATCACATGATCATGTCAATAGATACAGAAAAAGCATTTGATAAAAACTAGTACCCACTTATGATAAAAATTCTTAGCAAAGTGAGAATAGAAGTAATATACCTCAAACATAATAAAGGCCATATATGACAAACCCACAGAAAATATCATACTCAAAGGGGAAAAATTAAAAGCAGATACCGTATTTTGACTTACCCAACAACAAAGATAGTGACTAACACAGAGTAGGTCATCCAGCATATAGAATAAATAGATAAAAAATAAATAAAAGAAATTTTATAGGGGGGCAGGGTGAGGGGAGATGCCGCGTGGAGATCAATGGAGAGAAGAAGGGGGACATCTGCAATACTTTCAACAATAAAGGTAAATTTCAAAAACAAAACAAAACTTGCAAACATGATTACTAACCATGCTCAACACCACCCAAGGGGGGAAAAAAGTTCTTAACCTGATGTGCTTGTCAATAAGTACGCAATAAATGGTAATTACTAATATTATAAACTGCAACATAATCTGATTCACCATAGAGATTTTGTGTAGCACCAAAATTTTGCAAGTTTTGAAATTACCAAAAATTTTGCAATGTAAATATGTGCTTGAAAATATCATTTATAATGCAGGCCTGGAACACTAGATACCAGAAATCAACAAAAAGTATTTTCTTAGAGCTGATTTCCATAATAATAAGCCATCTAAAAGCAATGTAAAATTTTTAAAAATCATTTTGATTAAAACATTTTTAATGTCCAAAGAAAAGTGAATTTGTAAAGTGTATTTAACATGGAAAATAATTCTTTAAAGTTACACTATGAAATTAACCAATATAAAGTAGTCTCAAACTAAAATTTAGACATTTCATAGTCACCAATGTTTATCATGTGTGTACTATTCTTGAGCAATTATTTTAACTGGAAATATATTATGTGGCTATGCCTAAGATGCATTGTAAAAATAAAACAGCTTTGTGTTGTGTGCTATACTAATTATGAACTTGCTTTTCATGATGAATTCAATAATTCTGATTACTTTCTTTATAAGCTGTTTCCTGGAACTAAAATTAAGTCTTTGGAACCACCTGGAGAGATGAGTAGAGCAAAAAAAAACAAAAAAATTTCTTTTTCTTTCTTCTACCTAAATGACTCACATAATGATATCGAAATTTATAAAACATCACTCTATTCAATTTCCCTATTTTTGACCATCACTACCACCCAAATTATTTTGGATGGCTCTAGCTTCCTGGACAATCTCTGGATAAAAATCTACATGCAACCCAGGCAGCGTGGCTCAGCAGTTGAGCATCGACCTACAATCCAGAAGATGGTGGTTTGATGCCTGGTCAGGGCACATGCCCGGGTTGCGGGCTCCATCCTTGGTGAGGGGCGTGCGGGAAGCAGCTGATCAATGACTCTCTCATCACTGATGTTTCTCTCTCCCTCCCTCTTCCTCTCTCTGAAATCAATAAAGATATATTTTTTAAAAAACACAAAAACAAACTCTATGCAGTCCTGGGCGGTAAGATGAAGTAACAGCCCAGTGAAAGAGGGCATCTTGCAGCTAGATTTCATTCCTCCAATTGCCCTATAAGGTGGGCAAATGAATATTTCCTTAACTGTGTTGCCATAATTTTTATTTGTTTACATATCACAAATGCTAAGAAGATTTTAGCTTTTTGGTCATCCTGCACAAACTTTCTGAAGATTCCAAACTCAAGAGCAGGTTGTCCACCAGTGTTCCTGAGGTTTACCACAGTCCGCATATTCCTGTATGCTTTAGCCCTTTCCCTATTTTTCTGGGCTCAGTTTCTTCTTCGCCTTTGCACTGTAGCCACATTGAGCTTTTTCAAGTCCTAATATTCACTCTCTTTTGTCCCCTGCATAACATGGGCCTTTGATACATGGTGCTGTGAGGCAGCTAAATGCCACACAATTCTCCAGGTTTTGTTCCTCTGAACTGCATTCAGGGAAAGAAACTATAGTCAAGAAAACTTCTTTATTCGCATGGATTAAATGTAAGCTCAAATCATTCCCTGCCACTTAAGTCTTAGGCAAAAAATAACTTTAAATTTGCTAACCAAAGACCAAAAAACACTTCAATCATAATATAATAGACTTTAATAAACAAATTAAAAAATGGAGACCCTTTATTATAAAGAAAATATGCCATCATATTTGGCTGAGATAGGAAAAAAACTTTGAAAATTTAAAAAAAAAAAAAGTTTTGGATTAATACTCTGTTTTAAGATGCTAAGTTTGCTAAGGAAATCTAAGAAAAACCCCAGAATGCTTTTAAAAATGTGCTTCAGTCTGGCCATCAGAATGGAAGTAGAAAATAAAATAATAAAATGAAAAGAAGAGAGAAAAGAAAAGAAAAGAAAAGAAAAGAAAAGAAAAGAAAAGAAAAGAAAAGAAAAGAAAAGAAAAGAAAAGAAAAGAAAAGAAAAGAAAAGAAAAGAAAAGAAAAGAAAAGAAAAAAGGTAGCCTGACTTAGATGAAGACAGGTTGTTCTTAAGAGGTTGAGATCTTAAAGGGTAAGCTACAGTATCTGAATGAAGGGGGAGACATGCTCAAGTCAAATAGGTCTTTGAAAGAATTTTATAGGGGGAAAAAAGTTTTTATTGCTATTAGATCAGAAATTTACTTCCACCTAAATAAATCTAACAAAAGAAGGGAGGAAAGGTTGCAGAAAGAGAGTAAACTATCTTTTTCAGGGGAAACATGTCCTAATCTATCAGGGGCAGATCTTCAGGTAGGGTCAATCATTAGCACTATTGGGGAGCTACCTTTTCAAGACTTAGACCATATCACATCTGAAAATCTGGAGAGAATTGAGAAGAAAACACCAGTGAGGTCAGTGTAGAATACTTATAACTTTATAAAACGAGGGTTTCATGAATTGGTGTTCACCAAATTGGCATAAATTTACAACAGACTGAGGTACAAATGTTGCTTAACCATTAGGGATTCTGCTTAAGAAGTTGGATGAAAGGTGGGATAAGAGAAGGCACAGAAAAGATGTAACATAGTAAACAAGAGCCCAGCAGGCAGTAATATCTGGAGTCCAGGTCTGACTTATGTGCTCTGTGGTACTGTACCCCTTGGACAGGATTATTCAACGACAGAAGGTGAAGTTAAACAAATATGTTTGAAAGTACTTCCTTTTGAAAGATGCAGTTCTCATTTATTTTTTAAATGTCAAAAGACAAAATCTAAGGAAGTACACTCCCAAAATAAATGCCTGGACCATGAAGCAAAGGGGAAGAAAAAAGAATCAGAGTGTTCTGAACCTGCAAACAGTACTAGCCCTGAGTGTGTTAGAAAAGGTGGACAGGTTGAAGAATTAAAAACTCAGATGACCCTCCTAGAAACCTGTGATGAACAACAACAGGAAATTAAACACTAGTGGCATCTCCATTGCTACAGAGAAATATATTAGAGACATAACAAAGTTTCTAAAGGAGTAGCATTTTTCAAGCCCTGGAAAAGAGGAAGGGATATTCCTGGGAGTAGCTCCTGGCAGAGGTATTGGGCTTCATCAGACCACCTGCAGTCACATGCTTCAGGACTATCAACAGCTTCAGATCAAGTGGATTGTCCAGATGAAACACATATAAGATTAAAAGATGAACATCCCCCCCACCCACCCCCCAAAGCACATTTCATTAAATTTAAGTATTAGATATCTAGAGTTAAGGCATTACAGAACTTGATCTGCCTACTGACAAGATAGTGTGTGAAACATGTCATAGAATCAACATTCATTACAGCATGGGGACTCTAGAGACCCAGTGCTCAAATGCGAAATGAAAATTAAAATGTTTTGAATAAGCTATTTGGGAAAAGGGCACCTCAGTTTACAACTCGTGATTGAATCTGCCATCTTTACAAGATTCTAAATTTAGCAAGATGACCAGAAAGTTTCAAAGAACACTCTGAGAAAGAATTTTCTAGTCAGGCAGGTTTCCTCTCAGACATGGTCAGTGTAGAGCCATGTTTAATCTTAAGATAGAAGAGATCTTGCAGGTGTTCCCAGGTTCTGAAATATTCAGGCAATCCTCATGGACTGAATGGCATTTTAGCAATCCTGATCCGAGCAAGATTTTCCTGGAATAACATTCTTCTACCAGGTACCACTGAATCTCTGGTTGCCATAATATTTGGGGTTGCTGTGTTTTCTAAACTTGTTGCATATAAAGCTAGTACTGTAATAATATTGTGTGTTCTCTTAGCTCACTGAGCTTTTTAAAAAGTAAAACCCCATACAAAAAGGAGTTCCTTCAATATTTGCATGAGTGCTATTCAGTTGTGTTCATTGTTATATATATGCATGTGTTATTAAGAAAAGTTGTTCTTAATAACAGGAATAAAAAATGAGCAATGATCCAAAGAAGTGATCAATAAACTGTAGCATATGCTATCATGAACCACAGCCACATACATTAACATAGATAATCCGGAACCAGGCTAGCAAAAGAAAGACGACAGAGGCTTATGTCCAGCAGGAGTCAATTTATTTCAAGTTCAGAAACGGGACAAACTAAATAATATATTGTGAGGGGTATATACGTAAGTAATTGAAAACTGCACAGAAAACTGGAATGGTGGTTACCTCAGTGGGGAGAGTATTCTGAGATGCTGAAGGCACTAAAACCAATTTTAGTGAGTGACAGGTGCTGAAGTCACCTGCACCACTCAGGAATCAGAGGAGCTACCACTGGCAGGCTGCCTGAGCAAAACCTTTGAGCTTGGACTGTAATTTCTTTGGACTTTAACTGAGGAATTCAGACTTTTGATTTGCTTGGAGTTTTACAGAGAAAGGTGATTTAATTAGGGACTTTAGTCAATCTCTGGGAATTTGACAATGAAAGAACACTTGAGGCTTTTTATATCAAAGGCATTATATTGTCTGTATGCTTATATTTTAGTCTGTAATTGACAACAAAGCTGATAATAATTTGAGATGGAAGAATTCAGCTTGTGTGAGAAATCCCAGGTAAAGAGAACCATTAGACAAAAGACATTGGGTAGAAACTTCTTTCTTCCTGGAGCCTCTTATTTTCATAAAAGTGTTCGTTAGAGCAACCCACCTGGCCTTCTGCTGGCTCCTCTGATCCCAAATTCTGGCAGAAGGCACCGAATACGTCTAGCTCAGCTGCCCTTGAGCTCTTGCCTCTCTCAATGTCTGTTGGTCTTATATCTTAGTCAAGTTCACTGTCGCCATGTGACAAGCTTAAAGGGGTAAAGTCGGTCCTTTTGGGGAGACCATTGGTTGCTCAGATGAGTCAATGACCAAGTAGGAAAGTCTGCTTAACTCAGTGGTGGGGTATTAATCCTGTTTGCCTGAACATTGAAAACCACATTTTCCAGACATCTTTATAATAAAACTGGCTATTTGTCCTCTATTTGTCTCTCTCCGGGGCCTTAATTCTGAATTTGTTCCAAGCTCAGGAGGGGAAGAACAGGGTATTATTTATTGATCTCCTAAACCCTAACAGCAGTAAATATAATAAAACATGGGTTGGCATTATCAGATCGATCATTGTTTAACAGTCTTAATTCCTTTCAAGACTCTATAACAAGACAACATTCTATATACAATCCAGAGTGTACACACCCCAGGGGCAGTGGAGGAGGTATGTCTTTTTAATAATAAATCATTTTTGAGTGTACTAAATTATTTTTTTGAGGAAGGAAGGCCTCAGGAAGGGATTTATATTGAGTCTGATAGTTCATTTGGAAACCTCGTAAGGCAAAAGTTAAGAGTATAGTTATTAGAACCTCTCTGTTTAGTAGCCCCTCCTGCCTCTTTCCCCCTTTACCCATTTAAAAAAAATAAAAAGAGAAAAAGAAGTTGGATTCAGTTAAAGTTGGATTCAGCTCAAATCACTTCAAATAACCAGCAATCTTACTACCTACAAAAGAGTGATCAGGGCGGCTCGTATGCTGACAAATGTGCGTGAAACTACTTGCGAAGTGCTTTATACGAAAAAGCTAAGGGGTTTTGGAAATTAGTGTTTTAATTGGTAACGATGACAAGAAAACCAGCTTTTGTATGACTCTAGATCTGCTTTACTTAACCATTGCCCCTGGTTTAGCAACTATTACTGATACAAATTGCCAAGTTTTTGCTATTATGTCCACCCCTCTATTGGTCTCCCCAATGCACCTCCTAAGTGCAATCAAAGGTGATAATTATTTAGATGTTTAAATTTATTCTAACAATTATATACTCCATGTATCTATTATTAAAATGCTCATAAATAAAACAATGTTAATGGGACTCATAAAAAAAACAAACATTATTTTTGCTTTTCTTCCACTGAAAAGCAAACCAAAAATATGACTGAAAGGAAACAGACAGAATGTCTAGTCTGTAGCACCAACACAGAGGAAAATAGCCTCCCTGGCTCGCACACATGCAATCCAAGGTGCCTCTACCATATATTATTTTTGCTGAGAAAACACATTCCTAAAGCACCTCCCCCTCCCTTTTACCCAGCTCTGCATCAAGACATCCACCTGTTCCGCTCTCGCCCATCTCAGTGTTCTTTAAAGCAAAGAGTGAATATAACTGATTCACATGGAATATGTGGGTAGCTAATACCCCTTAACTTCTCACAGAGGTTTGCATTTAAAAAATATGTTTATGAACAAGTAAGTTCCCATTTAAAAAAATAAGAAGAATCTTGACAAAGGAAAACATCTGCAACCACTACCAAGGTATTCTGAAGTGTCATGTTGATAAACTACTGGAATGATAGGGATTATTTGTTGGAGGAACCTAAGAACTCCAGGGACTCAAGGGCCTGATGGAAATTTTCCTATTTACCCCAGTCTCTAGATTCAGTTATTCTTTTCCCCAGTCCCTGAAATCCATCTGCTTTCTTCAAAGGCTCAACTTTCTGTCTCATATATTTCAGTGTAGGATATTAATCCAAGATGACTGGGCAGAGCCACACTGATGGGCAGCCAGTCAGTTTCACAAGCACTGATTGTTTAAGGACATTAAAGCATAATTGAGGGAAAAAATTGGGAACATGATGCCAGTTAATTTTGATCTTCCAATGCAACTTTTTATATATCTTCAAATGTTCACTGTCCCACTTGGGCCACAGTACTTTAATGAAATGTAAACACACACACAAACAGAAAAATGCTCCTAGGTGCTGTTTACCCATTCCCTGTTAAGTAAATACTTAACATTTAAAAACTGTTTTACAAGGACACTCCACTGTTAGACTCCTCAGGGTTGTTATGTATATAGAAATCCTCCAAGATAACCTGAGGTCCAGGCTTTTTGTTTTTTTGTTTTAATTCCTGCCCAGGCATGGAGATCTGCTTTAAAATGGACCTTGAGAATATTATGCTAAGTGAAATAAATCAGTCAGAAGAAGCTAAGAACCATATGATTTCATTCATATGTGGGGTATAAAACTGAAACTCATGGACACAAATAGCAGTGTGGTGGTTGCCAGAGGGAAGGGGTGGGGCTGAAGGGGGTCTTAATATTTGGTGATCAGGGAAAATAGGACTTCGGGTGGTGGGCACACAGACCAATATATAGATCTTTAAACACAGAAACCGACACCTGAAACCTATATTCATATTAACCATTGTCACCCCAATAAATTTAATTTTAAAAAAAAGAATCAGTTCTGACAAGTGCAGATTTAGTCCTGGTGCCATCAATAAAACTTGGATGCTGGTCAGTGTTGCTTAATCTTCTGCACCACACTGCAGTAACCAAAAACACTATGTTCAAATTTCTTAGTCCTCCGGGAATGAGTCCCAAGATTATTTTCTAAACAATAAGTCATCAGATGTGGATGTGAACCCCAGCTCCACCACTGACTGGTTTCTTGACCTTAGAAAAATTAATTTGATGTCATAAACTTAGTTAACTCTTATATAAGAATACTGACCTGTTATGGATCAAAGTGTGTCTCACCAAACATGGATGTATTTGAAGTCCTAAGTCCTAGTACCTCAGAGTGTGGCCTTATTTGAAAATAGGGTATTTTGCAAAGGTCATCAAGATAAAACGAGGTCTTATTGAAGTAGAATGAGTCCCTAATCTGGTATGACTGGTGTCCTTATGGAAAGAACACCCTGTGCAAAGAGAGGAACACAGAGAGAACACCACGTCAAGATGAAGGAGAGGTCAGAGTGACGCAGCTACAAGCCAAGGTGTGCCAAAATCACCCCCAAATCAGCAGGAACCAGGAAAGAGGCATGAAAGTGACTCTGGGTTTAAGTAACAGGATCTGTAAAACATCTGACTTCAGATAAGCTCTTAATAAATTATTATTAATAATCATAACAGTGTTGGGATATTTTGAAACTGGTTGGTAGATTATGCACACTCTACTTGATTTACTCATTTCTATTTTTGGAAATTTAAAAATCCAAATATCCTAGTGTGACGGCAGTAGAGATGAAATTACAAAGGAGATAAATCTCATGCCAGTATTTGCTAATTGTTTGAATTCCTTGTAAATGGTTTGGCAGGAGAGGAGGTTAGAACACTTAGCTAAATTGAAGTTTGGGGATTATCTGTGAATTTAAAGTATCTACGCCACTTTGGCCCCTATTAGCACAAGTAATTGAGAGGAAAATCTTGCCAGTTATGCTTTTCCATGAGGCTTAATGTGGAGTTGGATATTTAAGTAATTCATTAGCAGGTTTAAATGATGCCATGGACCAACAGTAAAGGACAGAAGAGGTAATCTGTGACCTTCATTTTAGAGATGAGCAAATTGAGGCCCATTGAGTTTATAGTGAACTCAAGGTTATATAGTTTACTTTGGAAAAGTTGACATTAGAATCCTTGTCTCCTAACTTGAAAATGGAGTGTGCCTTTCAGGATTTTGTGAGGCTCATTATCAGAATTCTTTGTAGCTTTTATAATTGTCAGAACCCCAACACTGTGCATGGAATCTTAAAACCAAGGTTGGAGCAACTTGAATCCAGAGAGAAGAAAGTAACTTTATAACATTTTTAATAGAGCCTCAAAAGATGAATTTGGGGAAGACAACAGTAGTGGGGACAGAGGGCAATTATTTTTACACTGAAATTATAAGCTCTATAACACATCTAGAGAAATCTTTTACATCATTTGGAAGATCCATTAAACACAGCCTGTCAGGACCTTTCTAGGACAAGTCATTACAGCCCTAAATGGTATTTGGAAATGCAGCTACCTCAGATTGAAGTCATTTGCATTATATTATAAAAAACACAGGACACTTTGACCATCAAGATCACTGGGAAGACTGAACTTTGGCCCTCCACGTGATTTTGCAAATACAAAGTGTGCTCTTAACCTGCTTAACAACTAACCCCACTTATCTTAAAGCAGGCTGCCCTCTTTCACCTCTGCTGTGCTCAGCTTTTAAGTAGACCTTGTGGGAAGAAATATTAGACTTTTCATACAACAAAGTTTGCTACATTGTTTGCTTTTTCTACTTTGGTTTATTATTTTATATTCTCAGTCTTTTTAGGACATCTCCATGTTTCCTCCCCTAAGGGTATCAGGACTGTAATTGAGGGGCCCAGTTCAGAATCCAAAAAGAATCATTCAGTTTCACATTGTGGCTTCATAGCCCAGAACCAGAACTTTTCAAGACACTCAATAACCTCAATGCAGGGATCCCTCTGGACAACATATCAATTTGTATTATGAAGTGAATTATGGCAGTACTCACCAGAGCTCGTATAGTTAAGTGTCTGTCAGTGTTTCCATTATATTTTGAGGACTTCTAACTTGGTTGCAAAAATGTCCTTCAGGCTGAAGCATACAAGGCCAGCCTAGGAAATGAGGGCTCCCTTTGTTTAGTTCTACTATTTAAAAACACTAGCTCTATTTTGTGTTCGCCTGTATACATTTTTAAACTTAAATTTTATTTATTAATTACAGTTTGCATTCAATATTATTTTGTATTAGTTTCAGGTGCACAACATAGCAGTTAAATTACCATATACTTTACAAAGTGTTCCACTGATATTTTTAGCGCCCACTTGACACCACATTTATTACAATATTATTGATTATAGTCCCTATGGTGTCCTTTACATCTCCATGACTATTCTGTAACTGCAAATTTGTACTTCTTAATCTCTTTACATATTCATCCAGTATCCCAACTCCCTCCCCTCTTGTCAAACATTAGTTTGTTTTTTTTGTATCTATTACTCTATTTCAATTTTGTTTATTTAACCTGTTCTTTAGACTTCACATATGAATGAAATCACATGGTATGTCTTTCTCTGTCTGACTTATTTTATTTAACATAATACTCTCTCTAGGTCCAAACACCTTCATGCACTGTTTGTGGGAATGCAGACTGGTGCAGCCACTATTGAAAAGAGTACAGAGGGTCCTAAAAATATTTAAAATGAAACTACCTTATGACCCAGCAATTCCACTTCTGGGAATATATCCAAAGAAACCTAATACATTAATTAGAAAGAATCTATGCATCCCTATGTTCATTGCAGCATTATTTACAATAGCCAAGATATGAAAGCAACCCAAGTGCCTATCAATAGACTAATGGATAAAAAATCTGTGATATATATATATCACATATATGTATACATATATATATATAATGACATATTAGTTGGCTATAAAATATAATGAAATCTTACCATTTGAGATAGCCTGTATAGATTTTATAATGAAGGGACGCCTGTTGTCCTCAATGAACATGGTTGCCAAAATAATGATGGTTCTAATGTGGTGAGCTCCTGGTGCTAAAGGTCTCATATCTGGGTATGATCCATATTGTTCTTTTGGGGGGATACCAAGGCTAAAAAATGAAGGTCTCCATGTAGCACAAATGCCATTCAAAAATTACAAAAGTATATATTAGGTCTGCCCTTTTTATGCGCTATTCTTACCACAAATACCTGTAAAATCTTGTCCTTCCTACCAAACCTAGCACAAATTTTCTTGTTTCTGAGACTTCCCCAACTCTCTCAAATAGACTCAGAGATTTCCCCCCTAAGTCACTCTGCACCTAACACCTATATGCAATATAGCTACTATTATATGATACAGTTTTTCTATGTATCTGTTTATCAAAGTTTATGTCCAGTTTATTAGCAGAGTGCTAGACATATTAAAAATTCTCAGTAAATATTGATTTAATGAATGAATGGTAGAAACAGTGACAAGAACATTCAAGGGATGAAAAAGTCATTTTGAAAAGGACTATCTTTCAATATGATTTCCCATCTCTACTTTTCAAACTTCCAGAGGACATAAATTCTCATATGCCCCATAATGAATAATCTCCCAGAAAATTGAATGACTTGTAAACTTTTAGAGGAAGTGATATATGCAACAGGATTTGTTGAGAAAATTACTGATTGAGGAGCTAGAAGATGAAGTGTTTGTTCTGATTTAGTCACTGACTGCGACCCTCTTCAAGTTACTTAATAAGTAGCTCAGTGATTCAATCTCTCTGCAATGATGATAAATAATAGCAGTTCTTGTCTGCTTCTCAGGGATGTTTGTAGGAAAATGTGTTAGCTCATCAGAGAAAATTTAAAGAAAAAAACCCTAAACTAAATATATTATATAAATTAAATGTTGTTCTATTGTTATTGCATACTATGTACTAAATAATAATTCACTATAAGCAATGGTGAAGTCACATTAGCTCAATTAAAAATATAATTGGAATATTTGGTTCTTCTACTTGTCATGAGCAGTTGGACTATATCCATGCTATAAAGAAATGGAATGATGTTCCATTATTTCTGCATTTGAGGATGGTCCATGTGATTATTAGGATGGATACACTGTCATGTTCTACCTGAATTACACATTTTCAAGGAGAGGAGCTGAAAAGAATTACAGATGCTTTTAGAAGAAAATGATTGGAAGAAATTATTTGTTTTTTAAACATGGGTTTGCAAACAGGTTAAACATGGAGGGCTATAGAGCGTCCAGTGTTTCTCAAGGCAGTCTATGAATCAAATGCGGCAGTGTAGTCTGGAATATGGAAACCTGCAGGTTCTCAGGTTTCAGTCTAGACTTAAACAGTAAGAAACTCTGGGGTGGGACCAAGGTCTGCATGTTAAACAAAGCACCCAGATGATTCCTATGAAGACATCCAGGGCTGAGAACCAGTACAGGAGTTTACATCCTTTGGTTCAGGAGACAAATGAAAACTAGTACAGATTGCAGAAAATCGGGAACAGGAAATAAAACTTTCCAGTGTAGTAAGGGGTGATAACTCTTCTCTCCCTGGAAGCTGAGAGAGTATGTTATCTTTTGTAAAATTTGCAAATAATAGTGTAATCCTGGTTTGGGGAAAAGGAGATTCGGGGAAAATTTGGGTAGATTGAACTATAAAGAGAAGAAGGAGGAGTTGATAGTTCCAGTCTGCTGTACGTTACGCAGGTTCAAGAACAATCTGTATTTATAGAAAAAAGGGGGGGGGGCGGTATTCTGCAAACTGCTGCTTTTTTCTTCTGCGGGCTCCTGGAGGCAAGCTAACCTGTTTCAGGTTCAAGATCACTTTGATATATTTTAAGTGTTTGTTCTCCCCTGAATTATCAAGACAAATTGGGTAAAAACATCAAACAAGGTATGGTTGCAATATATCTCTACTAGTAAATAAAGTTTATTGCTTTGTTTCTGTTAGTAAGACAGCACATAGTCATATGAAAATTTCAACAAATTAAAGAAAGGATACAGGGGCAAATGAAAGACACCCGAAGTTCTGACACAGAGCGGCAATCACTTTCTCTCATTCTGGTGAACATTATTCTAGAGCTATCCACACTGTAGAATGGGATTCCATTCATACAGATTATACCTATAATTAAATTTACATATATTTACATAGACAAATATAAATATGTGCTCATATATAATTTTATATTATATTTTTACATATTATAATTTGCTTTTCAATGTCAGTGACACTTTAAAAGATCTCATAATCATGCATACCTATGATATCAACTGGAAAATAATTGGACCTAAATCAGAGCTCCTGTCAGCTGTTTTATCTCCGACTATGTTGCGAAGAAAAGCATCCTCCCCCACAAAACCACTATATTCCTCTTCCCTCAGCATCTCTCTGCCCTAATTTCTACCTGGAAATCATGTTAGCCACAAACCTTATATGGAAAGACAGAGATAAGCATGGGTGCTAATTGTGGGTCTCATGGAGCACCAGTCTTATGTGAGATGCATTAACATCTAACCCAATGCTTGTGGTTCTCTCTCAGGCTCTGCCTGTTCTGTTGACTCTATCTGCATTTTTCAGAGAGCGCTTTCTTGAACAATTTTCCCCTTGGATGCAAAAAACAATCAAATAGGTTTAGCATTTTACTTAACATTTTAATTAAGTATTTTAATACGTACAATGTTCTAAGTGCACTTCATAGATTATTTTACTGAAATGTTACAACCACCATAGAAGGTAGAAGCCATTCCTGTTTTTCTAGTAATACCGAGGAGGCTGAGTCTCAAGGAGAGCAAGTAGGAGGTCCACACAATTTATCACAGTGGAGCATGTGGGGGATGGAGGAATGGGGAACAACTACCTAATGGGTACAATGGTTTCCTTTGGGGTGATGAAATGTTTTGGAACTTGATAGAAGTTGGGAATATATTGCTAATGTGCTAAATTTCACTGAGATGTTCACCTTAAGTGGTTAATTTTATTTTATGTGATTTTTACCTCAATTTAAAAAATAGTGGAACATGGAATCAAACATGGCTAGATTAGTGCCAAATTTTTTCTTGATCAAACAAAATTAATAACTTTCTACTGCAGAAATTTTCAATGTCTCTATCATGCTGATAGATGTGCTAAATCTCCCATAGGGTAATGGAGTACATAGGGGTGTGGTACGTAGCATTTCTCGAATTACTTTTTCCAAGGAACGTGTTTTACCTTGAGCATTTCTACAGGAATGGGTTTCATAAAACATCTTTATAGAATTACTGTTTTCTTCAAAGCTCTAAAAAGAATGTTTATTATGGAATTATTTTCACATGGATGGCCTATTTAGTACGTCAACACAACTTCACAGGGATTCAGGCAATATAATAAAAACAGGGCAGTTTACTGGAACTTCCTTCATGATCATTTCCTGAGCATTTGCTCAAAATAGAAAAAAGTGCAAAGGAAGCTATGCAATTACGTCTTTTATATTCTATTTGAAAACATTTAATATTTACTTTTTAGTTAAGTGTTATGCAAACGGTACCTCTTCTATGTGTGCATAAGACTGTTTAAATTTTATTATAAAACAAAATATGCAGGAGTATGTAGATTTGGCATCCTGACATTTTTAGCATAGCAGCTTCTGGACTTAAACAAGTTTTTCTTAGAATGTATACAACTCAACACCAGGAAGACAAACAATTCAATTAAAAAATGGGCAAAGAACCTGAACAGACACTTCTCCAAAGAGGACCTACTGATGACCAAGAGACATATGAGAAAATGCTCAACGTCACTAATCATCAGAGAGATGCAAATTAAAACCACAATGAGATATCACCTCACACCTATGAGAATGGCTAAAACAAAATAAAAAATTAGTGACAACACTAAATGTTGTCAGGGATGTAGAGAGGGCGGGTAGGTATCATTCTGAGCCTACTGTTTTGTAGGCAGCCATCATCGTGTGTGTTCGTGTGATTTCTTCTTGCGTGTGTGGAGAGAGAGCAGCAAGAGAGAGCAGGAAAGAGAGAGAAGGAGAAGGAGAGAGAATCCTCTCATAGACCACCAATCCTCTCAGATCAGGAACCTACCCTTATGTCCTCATTTAACCTTGACTATCTCCCTAAAAGCCCTAACTAGAAATAGTCACATTAGGACTTAAGGTGTCAACATATAAGTTTGGGGAGGATACGACTGGGACCACAGCAATTAGTTTCCTTTGCTCTGTAAGAAATTACCACAAATTAACAGCTTGAAATAAGACACAGTTTCTGTGGTTAGGTCCAGGCATGACTTGGCTTCGTTCTTTGCAAGGCTGCAATCAAAATGTAAGATGAGGCTGGGTTCCTATCTGGAAGTTTCACGGTCAATGCATCCACTTCCAACTTGTATGGGAAAAATGCTGCATTTTTCTTCTTTTCTCTTTTTTTTTTTTTTTTTTTACTCTCAGACTCACAATACTTCTGACACCAGATATGTGGGTTTTTTGTGTTTTGTTTTTTTCTTACATTAAGCATGTCTCAGATAGCAACTAGGTCTCCTGCAACTCAATCCAATTCCAACACTAACCGGAGTTAGCACAGATCTCATAGTTTAAGGGCTCAGTCACATAAGAATAGCCACCCACCCCCCATACACTCCCACTTCAGATGCCAATCCCATGTCCAGGTTGTTGTTACCTGAGCTTCTAACCAACCAGCTACCAATCATAGGTTCCCATGACCCTCCTCTCAAGTTCTATTAATTTGCTAGAGTGGCTCATAGAACTCAGAAAAATAGTTTACTTACTAGACTACATGGTTTATTACAAACCATGAGTAAACAGCAAGATGAAGAGATATATATGGTGAGGTACAAAAGGGTCCTGAAAACAGGAGTTGGAGTGTGCTGCCAAGGAGCCGGGGTGTGCCACCGTCCCAGCTGGTGAATGTATTCAACAGCCCGTAAGCTAAACAAACCCTGTATTTATTTATTTTTTTAAGATTTTTATGGAGTCTTCATCATGTAGGCCTGACTGACCATCTCCAATTCCTGAAATATGGGAGAAGGGACAGAAAGTTACAAGCTTCTCACCATGGTTTGCTCATTTTAGTGACCGGTGTGCATCATGAAGTTACCCAAAAGTCCACCAGAGTCACCTAACTAGTACAAAAGACATCATGCAGGAAATTTCAAGGGATTTAGGAGCTCTGTGCCAGGAACTGGGGCAGAGACATATTTTTTTCATTCACACAAGCATATCAAGTTGTTGGAAGAATTTATTTTCATGTGACTGAAGGAGAGAGGTACTTGACTTCTTGCGGCTGCTAGCGGAGGTCATGATCAGCTCCTAGAGACAGCCCTGAGTTCATAGGGGCTGTCACATTTACTTGTCATATGGCTCTTTCCATTGTCCCGCTTGGACAATGGGCACCTTGCTTCTTCAAGTTTCTGCAGGAGCAAGAACTAATCTAATATACTCATGGGACAGCCATTCCATCATCTTTGCCATCTAACGTAACATAATCTCGGGAGTTATATCCTGTCACCTTCTCCATGTTCTACTGGTCAGAAGCAAGTCAGAGGTCCTGTCCATACTCAAAGGGAGGCGGTCACACAAAGGTATGAAAACCAGGAGTCAGGATTCATATTAGAATGTGTTGACCACGATCGCCATATATAATGTAAAACACACAACAAAGTTTCAAAAAAAATAAAGACCACACATATACCTACTACATAGAGATAATCACCTTTAATTATTTTAGATGTGTTTTCTTCCACTATTTTTCTGTGTGTTCTCTTTGAACTCTGTCTCATAACAAAAGCGTATATGAATATCTGTGTGTTTCTGTGTTATATATACAGAAACGTTTAAAAGCGTATGTATAAAAGAGGAATAATACTGCAATATTATTTCACAGTTTGACGTGTTTTTTTTAGAGACAGTCTCTTCAAATTCTTTCCCAAATCATTAATTTTTATAGGCAAAATATCTTATAAATATTAATTTATTCAATAGGTTCCCCATTAGTTAATTTGTTTCTCATTATCACGTTATAAATAACACCATGTTAAGCACTACTGCACATCAATCAACCTTAATTCGGTAAAAGTAGCCTAAATACACCTTCAAATCTATACCTTCAAGAACAATGTGGGAGGGTTTCACTTCTCAGTTTCAAATCTATACCTTTATTATTACTATCTCTGTTTTCATTCAAACAGTAGATAGCCAACTGACTTCCCTGCCTTTATTCTTAAGCTCTTCCCACCCTCATTCTCTAAAGTTGACTAATATCCGCTCAGTTCATCATCACCTTTCAAGAAGGCTGAAGTGTCAACCCCTCCAGGAAGCCAGGTTGATTAAAATGACTGTTCTACATGACTCCTCCACTGGCACCTCTCCATTGAAGTATGTTACCACATTGTGTTAAAATTATGCATTTAGATATTTAGTACCACGTGCCAAATGTATCCTCTGTTCTCATTCCCTTGAAGGCAGAGAGCACATCTTCTTTGTAACCTTAGCACCTAATAGAGTATATGACACACAGTAATTTCTCAGTAAGGAAACTGGCAAACTATTGAACTAAACTAAGAAGATATTTTGGGCATGCTATGGGGGTGTAATTTGTATAAAACATCTACATTTTACAATGCAGTTTCCCATCTCTGACCACACTAACAAAACCTAAAATTAAAGACATTCAAACATTCTCCTACATGAAGACACTTTGTATCATGTGCAACTCTTAAAAAATAACTAAATGTAAAAAATAATTAAGAAGTTTGCAATAACATTTTTTTCCTCAGGAAAGAGTGCCCACCCAAAGATAATGACAAATGTTACTGAGCATGCTGACAAAATCCTAATCTTACACATGCATATCAGAGTCATTCCTCTTCTGTCCAAGTAATGACGAAGATGATTATTAAGTTTAACATAATATCCAACTCATTACAAAAATTGAAAAGAATAAAATAATATTGTTTTGGTGTTTATTATGCAACAGATATTAGAGGTGCTCTATGATCATTATGTCATTTTAAGACCCACGCAACCCCTGTGACAATTATTAGAAAATTTACTTTCTATTTGAGGTAACCTGTCTAGGATTCCATAGCTGCTTAATGACAGAGTTGCCCTTCAACCCCAGGAAGGTCCCCTTTCAAAGCCACGATTCTCCTACTTCTTCAAACTATGAGAACACCTAGTTTTCAGTTCATTGCCAGAAATATTGTTTCCTCGAAATATCAGAGAGAATGGCAGCCTCAAGGTTGGGGCTGAGCATCTGTGGGAAACCAAGATTATTTGCACTGTGCTATGTTTGATTTAGTTTCCTGCCAAATGTCATGCTAAAGCCTTGACACAACAGAGATTTGTGCCCAGAGCCATCCATTCCCGGTCTGCCGGTGCACATCGGCTGGCATGTTTTCCTTGGATGCTCTAAGTCACACAAGTCTCAAAACAGGGACTGAAAATGACTAAAAGGAAAGTTATATTAAAAAATAGGAACAAAAAAAATCTGGGAGTGTGTTTCAATTTTAAAATCTCAGAAAATTATCCATGTATGCAAAAAGATATGCTTACAGAACACTTTATTTTTTCACATAAGAGTGACATGGCAGAACATGCAGAGTATAGTTTGAGCCAAACTTAAATTATAAATATGTGTATGCAAGTATATTTCCCTAAATATTATGTTTGCATAAAATAAAATAGGCCTGAATTATTACTAATGATAGCAGATATGTCTGCATTTTCCTTTCCAATGTATAATTACCATGTCATGCACAAAAATAAAGCACCACCTCACCACTTTCTGCCTGGGGTTGGAAGGCCCCTGATTAGGACAAATGACCTAGAGAAGCCTTAGAGAAACTATAGAGACATTTGTCAATCTATTTGCTATTTAAATACCTCCAGAGAAATGGCATCAAGCTTCTCAATACTTCTCCTCAAGCTCACTTAAATTCTTTACGTGCTAGTTTAAGTATTCTTTTTCCGTTGCTACTTCATCCACAGAACAGGACTGGTTTTGCTAGTTCCATACATAAAACTCATTTCATCAGTCTTCATTTTTCTCCACCACGGTCCCTAAGCATCTTAGTTCCCTTTGGTCTTTACTCAGAGTTCCCACTGTGCACTTTTTATTCATCATACCTATTTTATTTTCAGCTCCCTCTTGGGAGTCAAGGTTACTACAATTCATGATCTTTACGGTGACCCCTGTTCACAGGTTAACAACAGAATTCCATTTTGAAATCACAGGCATCTTCGTATTGGCCTTGCGCCATCCCCCTTACCTTTCATGCAGTGCATTTATATATTTCTTACTCATTTATATGTTTATTGTCCTCTTTGTTCCCTCTTCAAATTGATCTAGAGCTTTGAAGTAATTTCACTGTTTGGTTACCCAAGTTTTAGACACTCCTAAATAGTTCTTGACTGACAATTTGATTCACATATATCCTATTTCAATAATATTCATCAGAGCTATTAAAGACTATGATAAACACCTTCCACCAACCTTTCAACGGGTAGTTCTATGGTTTTACGTTGAAGGGCATTAGTGATAACAGTTCTTTGAATAGATGCTGTATGGATTAAGGTTTTCTGTGCCCAGGCTGCAGCATGCATTTGATAATCAGATTTTTGATTCTGATGTTTTCTCCCTAGTATCATATGTTTTTCAGAGGTAAGTGTGTGTATGACATACATGAACATGTACTACAATTTCACATATCTAAGCATGTGACAACAATGTTGTTATTATCCTAACATTTTTACACTTTACTTGTGGAGATAATTTCAAATACATTTAAAATGTGCATACCTTTGTCCAAGGCACATCCTGCTGTGGTCTCAGGACAGGAACCTAATGGAATAAACAAATATACATTCTTAATTAGTATACTTAGTATAATAAACCGATTGCAAAATACCAATACAAGAAATGGCTTAAACCTCAACCATTGCTCAGGTGTATCTGTCCATTAACTTCAAAAAGATGGTCTATCTTTTGTCTTATTGGCTAAAGTTCAGTAAGGAAAGAAAGGATGGAAGAAGATAGTCTGATATACTTCTCAGTCTGAAACTCCAAAGGAGCTCTGTTCCTTTATGTCCTGAAATAAACTTTTTTCCCCAGAGAGAAATATAGAAACAGATTCAGTTCCTAATACACAAAGGTCGATTTTAGGCAAAAGCTCAGATATCACTTTTCAAAAATGCTACATGAATGATTAGGCTCCAAACAGGACGATGAAGAAGCAGGTTACACAGGTTTTATGATGATAAAAGTCTTATGATATTTGTTCATCAAAAAAGGGCAGTGGAACACCAACTAAAGTTAACACAATGATAATGTTTCAAAATTTTCGGCAGTAAAACTACAATGTATGTGCAGATAATATATTTAAATACGTTCAACTGAGCTTCGGTACTTTACAAATCAGGAGAGGACAAAGAATCAGGTTTCGCTGCCCTGAAGCCCAGCATCTCTGTCATTTCTTCCTGTTTAGTATTCTCTGAGATGCAGTGCCACCTCCCGAGATATGCTCAGAGGCCCACCTACCTAACAGCTCAGATCTAAGAACTCTCACTGCAAATGTGAGAATACAAATTACAAAAACTTCAATAATGTAAAATGGAAGAACTACTCACTTTGCTCATATTTTTTGGAGTCCTATCTGATTGAAATGTCTAGATTTCAGGAAAAATTAGAAGAAATAAACTTCTTTTGTGACCTCTTACCCATAGTTTGGAATAGAAGTTTTACCACGAATGATAAATAGCATCCATAGAGTAGAAATAAAAATAAATGTTTCTTCCATATTTAAAGCTCTCCGAAGTTTAGCTTTTGAAGTCACCTGAGTGGATAACCAAGTAAACTGAATTCAAACTATGAATTAGGGGATTCACAGTTTGAACCCTTCTTTCACCCATTGTTTAGGAACCCTCAATGTGTGTTGGTACACATGAGAATCCCCTATTTATCATTCCAGAATGTCCCCTCAGCCATTACTGAAGCAGAGCACACACACCGACTTAAAGAGTCTACATAAGGTAATGTTTAATGACAGGATTTTGTTGCTTAAAAATACACACACATATACACATTTATAAATGTAGGCCAAATTCTTTATTTTGTGGCCAAAACTAGAAATGTCACACTTCCTATGTTTATTTTTTAATTTTTTAAAATTTATATTTATTGTTGAAAGTATTACAGATGCCCTCTTTTTCACCCCCATTGACCCCTTCTACCTCGCTCCCACCTGTCGCCCCTGCCCCAGGCCTTCACCACACTATTGTCTGTGTCCATGGGTCATGTATACAAGAAAATAAATGTTGATGCCTGGATTACTAGCCAACATGCACGTCCTTGATACTGATTAAGTGCAATATACAACCTAAAAAACATACCAGGTTTCACTTTGTTGATTGTCTTCAAGGATCTTTTGTGCAAAGGCCAAAAATTGGCTGGGGTGGGGTGGGGATTAATTCCTTAAAACCATTTATTAATTACAGATGTATTTCTATAGCTAAAACAATGTACTGGGGAAACCAGGAGGGAAAGAATCACAGTGTGTTGTTTATGTTGTTATTGCTGCAATTCAATTTAGAGCAAACTTGGAAATGGCCAAACAGCAGTGCAATGCCTGGGGACCTACCTATCCTTCCTATGTTTTGAGCACAACAAGAGATGTGATTACAAAACTAGATCTAAGTCAATAATCATTTCACCAGACTAATCACTATCTTACTTTAAAATAAATTAAAATGAATATCACAATGACATAAGTCCCTATGCCCAATATAAATGCTTTAGAGTTGATCAAGACTTTGTTTTTTCTCACACCTTAATAATTATCAGTATCCATTAAGTGACTCTTCAGTATATCTATACAATCTCCAGATATATCAAAGTCAACATCTTACATCATGCCTTATCTCTATTTCTTCAAAAATGCCGAGTAAATAGTTGTTAATTTATGCATGAGTGAGTGCATGCATTTAGAAGCTGCATTTAAATTTTATTGTCTATACCTTATTCATGTTGTAAAGTATACAACAACTTTGTCTTTAATGGACAAAATTGGATATATCCATTTTCTGACTGAAATGCAACTAACTGTATCACATATGTCAAATTTGTAAGCATAAGCCATGGAGCTTACCATGGAAGCCGTTCTCCAGGCTACATCATTTCTCCCTGTCAAAGCTGTCAAAAGATCATAAGGATAGTGGCAGAGTTACTCCACATAACCTTATTGAAATGTTCAGTCCTAAAGCAACTTACTTTTCAACCTATCTTGGAGGAAATTGTCACTCCATTTTCATTTCCCTACTGATGTATGACCCAATTTAAGGAGCAAGTTCAATAGATATGCTGTATTGGAATGAAGGATGCTATTTATAGTGTGCAAACTGAACTTAAGAAATCAAATACAGCTATTACTAAATTTTATTCTTTGTGTCTGCTTATTATATAACCAGGTGTGTTTGTGAACATAAAGATTCAAAACAAATTCAGAATAATCCTGGTGTGCAACATACTTTTCTCTCATAAAAAATAGTGATTATGCCATAACAATTACTGAACAAATAGAGAGGCATCATGAATAGTATAGTGCACATAATATTTTAAAGAGAAACAAAAATTTTAATGCATTAGTGTTATGGGAAGAATTTTGTCCCCCTCAAAATTCATGCATTGAAATTCTAGCCTCTAGTACAGGGGTGGGGAATCTTTTTTCTGCCAAGGGCCATTTGGATATTTATAACATCATTCGAAGGCCATACAAAATTATCAACTTAAAAATTAGCTATGAAAAAAGCTCCTAGATTTATTGAATTTTGAGTCCCACCTGCACTTGCCTTGGCAGGGCCAGAGCAAATGACTTCTGGACAGGACGTTACCCACTCCTGCCCTAGTACCTCACAATGTAACTATATTTGGAGATAGCCTTTTAAAAGATAATTAGGTTAAAATGAGGACATTACAATGGGCCCAAATTTACTGTGACTAGAAGACTCAAAGAGAAGCTGGCCATCTACAAGCCCAGGAGAGAAGCCCCCGGAAGAAAATAACCCTGCAGACACCTTCATCTTAAACATCTAGCCTCTAGAATCATGAGAAACATTTTTTTTCCTGTTGTTTAAGCCTTCAGTCTGTGGCACTGTTATGCCAGGTAAGAACACTAATACAATCAGTAATTTCCAAAGTTTCAGAATAGCTCTACACAACTTAACATTTATCCCATTTTCCACTTAACATTTATCTGTCTCTTTTGTGGGCTTCCTGCATAACTAATGCTCTCTTGATGTTCCCAGGTTTCAAGGGGTTGTCTATCAGTGGACACAGTTTCCCTTTCCTGCCTCCGCAAATGTACTCCCAAAGTGATCCTTTCCTGACCTGAAGAAAGAGACTATCACAAAGATTTTAATTACTGAGAACAGCTTGGCCTATATCCGTATTTGAGGGTATTTGTCTACTCAAGGAAAATAATACCTTTTTAATAAAGTAAGCCTTGTGTTATTTTGTTTTGCGTCGACAGTAATGAGCAGGTGTGATGAAATTGCTATCATCACCCATTACTGGTGGTAGTATAAATTGGAAAGCAACTTGCCACCGTGTATCAAACTCTTAAAAATATTTGTTCCCTCTCACCCAGTTATTTCACTTCTGGGAATCTCTCAAAAGGATATATCAACAGATGCCATTAAACATTTATGTACTCTGATAACCCATTTCACTACTATTTGTACTAGCCTCTGTCTCCCACAAAAAGAAACATATGCTATTATATCTTATAATAGATGAGAGAAATTGAGTTTCTTTCACAGGTAAAAAAATATTGTGATTTTATTTGTAACCATGTTTACACAGACAATTTAATTGCATTGGACTATTAAGAAAATTTCATAATTTTAGGTGAAAAGATAAGGATATCACAGGATTTCATTGTATAGAATTCAATTAACCCCCCAAATCAGGTCCCTTTACTCTCCCAACCTCCTTTCCATCTCCCTCCCCCTAAAATAAATAATCTCTTTTTATAAGTTAGTAAAATACTCAGAATTCTAAGAGAAAAGCATGAGTCATAAGGGATTTTTTGGCATAGCCCTCTACCATCTTACAGGGTCAGGGAGAAAAAATATTCCTACATTAATAATCTGTGAATATGCCCTGGTAACTACTTCACTCTTTTACATTAAAAATAATTGACACTGCTGATATCCAGTTACAGCTTTCCTTTCCCCTTTGGAGGAGCAAGGGCTAGTCTTCCTTTATTTCCTAATAGAGGTATCACAAAATATCTCATGACATAAGACGTAAAGACTAAGGCAATACCGTATTTTACTCTATCTCCTTGTGATAAGGTACATACATTGTTTTACTGTAATGAAACTGTCTAAAACCTTGTTGGACTATGATCACCAAGTGGAAGTTTAGAAAATTCTTACTTTCAGAAATGAAGAAGACATTGTAAATGGCAAATGGTCATGGGTGCCAATCTGCCATTATCACTTCACACCTGTAAAAATGGCTCCATCAACAACAAATCAACCAAAGCCAAGTGCTGGTGAGGGTGTGGAGAAAGGGGAACCCTGGTACACTGCTGGTGGGAATGCAGATTGGTGCAGCCTCTATGGAAAACAGTGTGGAGGTTCCTCAAAAGATTAAAAATTGACCTGCCTTTTGACTCAGTGATCCCATTTCTAAAAATATATCCTAAGAATCCTGAAACACTAATCAGAAAGAATATATGCACCCCTATGTTCATAGCAGCACAATTTACAATAGCTAAGATCTGGAAACAGCCCAAGTGCCCATCAGTAGTAGACGAGCGGATAAAAAAGCTGTGGGACATTTACACTATGGAATACTATGCAGCTGTAAAGAGGAAGGATCTTGTACTCTTGGGAACAGTATGGAAGGACCTGGAGAATATTATGCTAAGCAAAATAAGCCAAGCAGCAAAAGACAAACATCACATGATCTCACTTATATGTGGAATCTAAAGAACTTAATAAACTGATGAATAGAAATGATTCAATGACATGGAAGCATGGATCAGACTGACAAATCTCAGAGGGATGGAGGAAGATGGATGGGTGGATGGGGAGAGATTAACCAAAGAAGTTATATGCATATATGCACAACCCAAGGACACGGACAATGGTGCAGAGAGGGACTGAGGAGGGGGGTGGGATGGGGTGGAACGGGTCATTGGGGAGAAAAAGGGACATCTGTAATACTTTGAACAAAAATATGTTAATTAATTAATTAATTAATTAAAAATAAAATATATGAAAATTATCTTGGTGGTTATCTCTGAGTGTTGATTTTCTTCTATATATTTTCTGTATTTTCTAATTATTTTCTGCCATGACCATGTATTTCCTTCACAAGCAAAAGCAATGTTTTATTCCAGAGAAGAAATGTGTTAATCTCTTTTTTTTTTACTTATTCTGAGAATAAGTATTCTGTTTTTACTTAAACAGAGAAATGGGTTGGAGCCACTAAGATAAGTGCCCTTGTGTTGGCAGCACTATGGACATCAGGAGTCAGGAGCTGCAGGCCACAGGGCACTCCACAGCAGGCAACCTTGACTCATCATGTACTACTTGGCCTTCCGTGATCACTGAAATACTTAAAGATTAATTTCCATTTCACCTCCTCAGAGGACTAAACTTTATCTAAATTAAATTTTTCTAAACATAGAGTCACTGGGGCAGAGAGAATATAGATACATATATACATTTCAGAAAACTGACCCCCTTTAAATATTATTTTATTATTCAAACAATAATGTATTGAAGGCTGAAATTCCTTAAGGCACAGTGGATACAGTGATGATGTGGGATTAGGGTAATAGGATTAGGTACTAGTTCTCCCAATTATTAACCTGCGTACTTAGCCAAGTCACTTATCTTCACTGGGAATGATGACTATCTGAATAATCTCATAATGAATATTATTCAGTTCAACAGTATCTGTAAAGTGGTCTCTCTCTAGGTGAGCTATTAGTTTATTTATCAGGCACTGATCCTTAGTTTGAAGGGACCGCTATCAACCTGGGTGCCAAATTGTACTTTTTTTTCATCTTCACCTGAGGATATGTGTTTATTGATTTAAGAGAGAGAGGAAGGGAGAGAGAGGTCAAGGGAAACATCAATGTGAGAAACATCAACAGGTTGCCTCCTGTATGCACCCCAACCAGGGATTGAACCCACAACCTAGGTATGTGCCCTGATCAGGAATCGAACCCACACCCAACTAACTGAGCCACCCAGCCAGGGCCTAAATTATACTTTTAAGGACCCTAATAGGAGCCTTAATGGGGTCATTAAAAACATCTACATAAACTCTGAGCACTATAGTGTGTTATGCTCTTAACATATTTATTTTATTCAAATTTTGTGAACATATTTTGAATCCTGCAAATCTCAAGAAGAGTTAACCATAATATATTCTTTCCCTGTCATATTCTTGAAAGCACTTCATAAGTGCCTGACCTTCAAAAATTCAGAACCTAGAGTAACAGAAAACAAAATATTAGTGGAATTAATGTGGAACACGGCCATTATGCTGGGTTTGCATGTCATTGTTCCAAAGGTAGCATTAGCACCTTGCAAGGAGGCAGGATGGAGGAAGCAGGTCCCTCATTATTTCTGAGAGCTGGACTTGAGCACTAGTTAGAGATTTGAATACTCCATTATCATCAGTCAATAACTGGCATTTATGGATCTGTCATCCTACTGGATCATCAGCTAATTACATTAGTGATCAGATCTTATTTTCCTTTGTCTTTTTAATTTTAACCACAGAGAGTTTTGTCCGTGAAGGTCACTTGTTTTTATGGTACTGCTAACACAGACACATCATCATTAATACTTTAGTTAAAATATTTCTCTGAAGCTGAAGGGCTGGTTCCTTGTGAAATTTAATCCATGTTTTTCTGAGAAAGAAGATCAAAGTCCTAAATTTCCAGTTGTGTAGGAAATTCTCTGCCATCGAGCAAGTCATTTAACCTGTTTGACCTCACTTTCTTTATTGTGGAATGAAATTATTAGTATTGCAATTAAGTATTTACTCATTTTTTAACAGCTACAGTTCTGTAGCTAAACATCACTTTGATGGGAGCTTCATGCAGCATCAAGAAGCTAGAATTTTCTAATTGCTTTCCCCGTCTTGAATTCTAGCCCCATCCAACCCACCGTCCATTCTATTATAGGGAGATTATCCAAAAGGTGAATTCTGTTTAGGTAATTCTCTCACTAACATCCTAAAAGAGTTTCCCATCATCTTGGACAATATATAAACTTGTTTTGGGCACTCATAAAGCAGTTTCATCTCACTCCATTCACCCGGGTCACCCATCTGCTCCAGAAGAAACAGACCTCTAGCTGTTCCCTGAATACGCTATGTTCTCTTTCATTTCTGTGTTTTTCACACCCTATTTCTTGTTCCTTGTATTTTTCATATTCGGTTCCTTGTTTCATGAATTCTCTTTTTCTGTTTCTCCTCTGGGTTAAGATAGTACTCAGGCAAAGTCCTTTAGAGCTGCGCCCCTGCGACCTCCCGTTAGGTTCCTCCTGGGCTTAGCTACATGCCCCTACGATGTGCATCTCTCACTATGCCTTACCTTTCCCTACCATAACCTTGCGCTTCCATTCTTGCTTTAAGGTGCACCTCTTCTGGAACACTTGCTAGTTCCTAACCAGAAGGGACTTTGCTTCGTGATTTCTCTTACCTGACATCTAGCGCAATGCCTGGCACTCAGAAAACATTTGTTGAAAAACAGGTGAAAACAACAAGATGGCGGCGTAGGTAACTGCGGTCCCCGCCGCCTCCCGCAACCACATCAAAATTACAACGAAAATACAGAATGACCATCACTCAGAGCCTCCTGAAATCTGGCTGAACAGAAGCCCTACAACCAGGGAACTGAAGAAGCACCGAGAGCGGTAGGAGGGGGGAGACGCGAGCGGATCGGGGCTGGATCTTGGAGACACGGCCGCGGGCCCACACCCGGTGCCGTGGGGTAAACCCGGGAGGGAATCTCGGGGTGGAGGTTTCCCAGGGAAGAGAGGAGTCCCAGCCCCACAGCAGGCCCCCAGCCCAGGGCTCCAGGGCCGGGAAGAGATGTCCCCACAACTCCGGGCTGTGAAACCAGCGGGGACTGTCCCTGAGGGTCGCGGAGGCTGCGGGAGCCCCAGCAGCTCCTCTAAAGGGCCCGGCACGGACTCACTCGGACGCTCCCTCTGAGCCCAGCGCCCGGCAGCAGCTGGGACACTCGGGGAGGAACTAACCTGCCTGGAATCCGGGCGAGAGGTGGAAGGGCAGCTTTCTTCTGGGCAGAAGGGCTGGCAGAGGCCATTTCTCCTTTGGCGAGTCCTCCCCGCACACAGCCGGCAGGCAGGCGCCATGTTTGAATCGCCAGCACCTGACTCACACCTGTGGCCCCGCCCTGTGATTCCTGGAGGCCCCGCCCCTCCCACCTGCAGCTCATCCAGGCCGTTTCCAGTGGTTTTTCTGTGCAAGTGGCCTCTCGAGCCTCATGCTTAGGACTCTCCTAAAATCTCTCAAACAAGCAGCAGCGGGCCCCATACGGCTTGATAAATGGCCCCAGGCCTGGCACTAGTGGCAGCTGCATTGGCTCATAGCTTGGCCTCTCCTGGACAATGCCAAGCCCAGCACAAGTAGCAGCCAACTACAGTTTGCTCTGTAGCTCATGCTGGGTGGCCCTGGGCAAGGCACTGGCACAGGCTGACTTTGCACCTCCCAGGAGGCCCCAGAGACAGTGCACCTGGTGGTCAGACTCGACCACCTTGGATTACAACCCTACCACATCCACGAGTAACACTCAAGGGGCGCACTTGGTGAACACCAAAGCTCCACTGAAGTACATGCTGCTCCATAGGGGCAGCTCTTTGGTTGTAGTTGCAGCTGGTTTTTACAGCCAATTGGCCTGGGGATCAGTTCCTCCCAGTGATGTCATCAGCAACCAAGACTCAACTACAACAGGACAGTGCACACAGCCCACACAGGGGAGCACCTAGAAGGCCCAGCTCAGGTGACTAGGAGGCTGAGCCACTGGGCCCTAAGGACACCTACTACACAAAGCCACTCTACAAATTCCAGGAGACACAGCAGCTCTACCTAATACATAGAAACAAACACGTGGAAGCAGCCAAAATGGGGAGGCAAAGAAATATGTCACAAGAAAGTTTGAGAAAAGGAGCTAAATGAAATAGAGCCAAGCAGCTACTAGATACAGAGTTCAGAATAATGGCTATAAGGATGCTCAGGGCTATTATGGAAACTAGTGAGATCATCAATGACATAATAAAGTACCTATCAGAAATGAAGGCTACACTAACTGAAGAATAATTTACAGGGAATCAACAGTAGAGTAGAGGACACTGAGAATCAAATCAGCAATTGGGAACATGAGGAAACAAAAAACACCCAACCAGAAGAGCAAAAAGGAAAAAGAATCCAGAAATATGAAGATAGTATAAGGAGCCTCTGGGACAACTTTGAGTGGCCCAACATTCGTATTATTAGGATGCCAGAAGGGGAGAAAGAGAGCAAGAAATTGAAAACCTATTTGAAAAAATAATGACAGAAAACCTCCCCTACCTGGGGAAAGAAATAGACTTACAAGTCCAGGAAGCACAGAGGGTCCTGGACCCAAACAAGAGGAACCCAAAGAGGCCCATGGCAACATCATACTTAAAATGCCAAAGGTTAAAGACAAAGAGAGAATCTTTAAAGCAGCAAGAGAAAAGCAATTAGTTACTTACAAGGGAGCACCCATACGACTGTCAGCTGATTTCTCAACAGAAACCTTGCAGGCTAGAAGGGAGTGGGAAGAAATATTCAAAGTGATGAAAGACAAGAACCTATGACCAAGATTGCTCTACCCAGCAAAGCTATTACTTAGAACTGAAGGTCAGATAAAGGGCTTCACAGATAAGAAAAAGCTAAAGGAGTTCATCACCACCAGATCAGCATTACATGAATTGTTGAAGGGTCTTCTTTAAGAAGAAGCTAATGAACAAAACAGTCTCACAAACTGAATAGATCCAGAGACAATGATGCATGCAACAGATGGTCATATTTCAGAGGGAAGGGGGTTGGAGGGGAGGAAGAGATTAACCAAAGAAGTTATATGCATATGTGCATAACCCATGGACACAGACAATAATGGGATGAAGGCCTGGGGAGAGGGTGGGAGCGAGGTGGAGGGGGTCAATGGGGGGGAAAAATGGGACACCTGTAATACTTTCAACAATAAAGATAAATTTAAAAAGAAAAAATAGGTGAAAAATTTTGTATATGTTTCATAGAATAACTCATTATTAATTGCTCTTTTTGCAGATGCAATAGGATATATCCAAAACATAATCTCCTCCCTTTTTACCTGACAAAAGAAAACCGAACATGCTAGCTTAATAACCTAATCAGCCATAACATGTTAGAACAGAGATGGTGACTTTCACTAGACTTTTCCTTATCTTTAAAATTACTTTTTTTCAAAACCTTAAATGGAAAACAAAAAGAAAGATCAATACAGCCTTGCAAAGCACCATTTATATCCTATTCCCAACAACTACTTACTTCCACTTCACAGCACACCAGACAGCAGAGCTTGTTTGTTAACTAGGTAATAGCAAGCTAATTTTATTCACACATTTTCCAAATAGTCACTACATAGCTTCTCCTATCCTCTGGGTTGAAAGGCATAAATTCAGGGAATCAAGTTACTAGCCATCCTCTAAAAATATACTTTAAATTGAGTGTTGCTGTGATGATAGTCTGGGCAGCACTGAAGAGTAGTTTTATAAATACATCCTTTGCCATGTACAAGTTCATGTTTGAGATAGATATGTTATCGTGGTTAACCTGTATTATAATAAAAGGACTGGAAAAGAAAGTAGGAAAACTAGATGCATTCTTATTTTTGGGGTTCAGATCTTCTTCTATAAAATGAGAAGATCAAAATAATTTTTTTTAAAAAAAATCAGCTTAGAATTCTTATTTGGCAGGAGAAAACTATCCCACAAATGTCTGGTACCAATTTTCTCTAATATATCCCCAACACACATACAAACCTGCACAAATATATGTGTGCACACACACAGCTAAAGCTACAATTTTCAAAGAATAAATATATCTCCTAAAGATAAATATATAATTTTAGAAACATGTCAATACTTTATATTAATTTTAAAGAATGATCTTACTGTTCCTTATAAAATGTATTGTAGTAAGTGAAATGCATAAATTTAATTGTCTAAGAAGAGAATTAGGGTATCATTGGGGGGAGAAAAACACATTCTTCAACACAATCAGCAAAGCAGGTTTTGTGGATGAGCCACTGTCTAAAATGCCATCTGAGTATTAGAAGGAAGATGTTAGAAAAACCTGAACAGAGAGGATATTCCAAGGGTAGATACAAGAGCTAGCTGTGATTCATCAGTAAAAGGCAATGGTGAGGTTGGAAGAAGAAAATGAGATTAATTAAATCACATTGATCAATATTCAACAGTTGCCTAATTGAAGCATTATATAAAGTCCTATGGAGAGCAGCTATACGGAGACATGCAACGTATCAGTTAATGTAACAAGTCTAAAGCACCAAACACTTGGTACAAAACCTAGTATGTGCTCAAAAGATGTTAAAACTAGGTTAAAACTTTCAAAGTTGAAATTTCTCCTTAAAGAACTTGTAGAATTTCTCAAAAGGACTATTCTTCTGTTCAAAAGGATTTTACACACTCCCCTTTCTTAAGATATTACTTCATTCTGTTGTGTATTAGCTAGCTTCTGATCTTTGTCAGATCTCAAATTAGATGTATTTCTTCAGAAATATTCCCTGGGGTGTGTGTGTGTGTGTGTGTGTGTGTGCGCGCCTGTGCACGTGCATGAACATAGCTGTTTCTCAGTAAACATGTACTGGATGCTATAAGATGTACTGTTAAATATATATGCCATTATGATATATTTGAAGCCATCATTAATGTTATAATTTAAAAAGCCAATAAGATTAAGCATTTCAAAAAATTTCTAAACCCTTCAGACCCACTGATCGAAGAAACACATTTGCATCCTGAAAAGATTACAAAAAACATGGACCTTTGCCCTAGCCAGTTTTGCTCAGTGGCTAGAGCCTCAGCCCTCAGACTGAAGGGTCCCAGGTTTGATTCCAGCCAAGGGCACATGCCTCGGTTGCAGGCTCAATCCCCAACCAATCAATGTTTCTCTCTCTCTCTCTCTCTCTCTCTCTCTCTCTCTCTCCCCTTCCCTATTCCACTCTCTCTGAAAAAGCAATGGAAAAAATATCCTCGAGTGTGGATTAAAAGAAAACAAAAAAAATCATGGACCTTCCAAAAATGATGTAAGTTACAAATTTATTAATTGAGGGAAATGGCAAAACATCTTTTCCTCAACTTTCATTTAATACATGGCGTAATCTAGGTTGAGAGAAGTTAAGGAACTTGCTCAGGCTTACACAGATAATTAGTGGCAGAACTAAAATGGGCCCCCTAACTGCAAAACTCCCCATTCAGTACATGCTGTGTTTGGGGAAGGACTCTGCAATGATAATGCATAGCTTGGAGTTATTCATGGGGAAGATAAAATAAGAGCACAAATGGTTGACTCAGGAATTTTACCTCCTTAATTGTACAATTCTATCAGGTCTGCAGTTATTATAAAACTCCATTGTTTAACAAGTAATTCTCAGTTTGAATTGTTGAAATTGCATGTTGAATATTAAGTATATTGAATACTCAGAAAATCCTTAAAATGAAAAAAAAAATTATTTTGTGGTTGGTATATCTGCTTCTTTGGAACTTTCCTTGTTTAATGCTATTCTGCTGGTAAGTAAATTATAAATATCTTATGTTATGTTTGTTCAAAATATCTTAGTAGAAAAGCCCAAAATATAATCATGAAATTTAAGTACATGAAGGTAAATAATCAAATCGTTACGGCACTTATTACACCATTAATATTTATATTTAACCTTTTTGGTTAAATTCTTACCAGTTCACCTAGAATGATTTTCATTTATTTAAAATAAAAGAAAGGAATGATATTAAAAGCTTTCTCTTCTCATGCAATGGTAACTCTTAAGGGTTATTTATAAAAGTGCAATTGTTTTAGATTCTGTATATATATTATATTCTTTTCATATTAAATGTATTGGGGTGACAATGGTTAATAAAATTATATTGTATGCATCTTGTATATATTGCATTGTGTGTTTACCTTTCTCAAACAATATTTCCTTGTGCATTTTAAAAGATACGCATTTTATATATCATTTTTAAGGTTCTTTATAAGTAAGCATATTACACAGTGCAACAAGAAAATACATTTTCAGTTTCTCTCTTGCATGAAATATCTGAATTAATAATTTGACCTACAAGGAGTAGAATCTTTCTTTTCATTAGACTTCTCCTCTCAACAGGGGCTTTGTTAGCCTACTGAGTCATGACGAGTAATCCTTTATATGCTATGTTCCCCCTGATGAACTAACAAATTAAAATGTAATGAGAAACAATGACACTGGGAATACTAAGGAATAGCCACGTAGGTGGGAAGAAATCCATAATTAAGCCAAGATGTACATTTTAATTATAATCTTATCAAAGTGATAATACAGAATAAAATACAGTTTGAGGAATCTAAGGAAACCATAATAAAGACCACAAGAAAGCTATCTCAGACCCCGTATTGTTTCCCCTACCTTCTGCGGTGGGGCCCTCCTCTCACCCTCTACCCTTCCAAAGCCTTATTTTACTATATCTTGCCAAGAATTAGGAAGCAATCAAGTGATTTTTCACCACTTTCATCTCAAGCTAAGGTAATTATTTGTCTGTTTTCTTTTTTTTTCTTTCCTCTCTCTTAAACTTGGTTTGCTCAAGGGTAAAATGAACCACAGTACTTATCAGCTTAATGCATACACAAGTGATACTGAAGGCAACTGACCACGACTGAAGCCAGAGGTTAGCTGCAAATCCATTAGCAATTTTAAATAGTGGGGGAAGGCATTCTTGGTGAATCTGTGATAATGCTGAATAACTGCAGAAGCCACAAAATAAGACAATGTCATTTACATTAATATGTCATTAGACAATTCACAGAAAGCTTTAAAGAGTGCAAAAGGTTTCCTATAAGACGAGCAAAGCCATATTTGCTGTTCATATATTTAAAAATAAAATTTCTTACTATTTTTGGACACATCATCATTTAGTTTTAAGGATCATTCTAGGTATAGCTGTACAAAGCAGGAAGCTAGCATACCTAGAAAATAGTCTTGCCAGCTCTGAAACACTCATATATCCTAGAAATATTTGGAATTTACAGAATATACTGTGGAAAATTCTAAAGTGTGTATTGGGGGGGAACTTAGTGACATCATTTTCATTTAAGTTTGCAATCTTCAGTTAGTTGTCATTTATAAACCTTCCACCATAAAATCTACAATTTATGTTTAAGGAAAATTCCATCTTTGAAATCTAATCTCACATTCTAGAATCACAAATCTCTATACTGTTTGCTTTGTTCTTGTTTTACAAATGTCCTTCCAAAGCTATGGTAAACTTTAATAAGAGTCTCTCAAGTCAGTCACTTATCATGACCATTCTTATTTTAAGAATTGTTAATTAACAGATCAGTGACATAACAGAAGCCATACCGACTCATTCAAAGCAGTTACAAAGATTGGTTCTTTAATGGAGCTGTGTTAGCTTAAAACCTGAAGAAAATGTCAATGTCAGTATGTATTGCCTACATATATTAGTAGCATTTAATGTGTCTGTGTGTGTGTGTATGGACATGGTTATTGGTGTGGGCAGGGTTTGGGTGAATGTAACTATTCACATCAGCAAAATTTAGCTAAAAACAAGTTTTAGAGAAGGAATGCTAGTCTAATACAGCTAGGATCCTTGGAAGGAATGCAAGAGAAGTCCTAAATAGATAGGAGCAAAAATAAGAAATAGCATATTTTGATGTTTCTGTTTAATAGTGATAGCAACTAATATTTTTTTTTAATTAAATTAATTGGGGTAATAATAGTTAATATGAACATAGAGGTTTCAGGTGTGGGTTTCTATGTTACAAGATCTGTATACTGCTCTGTGTGCCCACCACTCAAAGTCATATCTTCTCCCATCACCATATATTAAGCAACTGATATTTAAGAAACAAAAAGCTTATTATATAATAATAAATAGAAAAATAAGAAGGGAAATACAGAATCACCATTATGCAAAAATCACATTGTTGCACAACATTTAGCCTGGCTGGTGTGGCTCAGCGGTTGAACATCGACCTAGGATACAGGCGATCGGGGTTCGATTCCCGGTCAGGGCACATGCCCGGGTCTCGGGCTTGATCCCCAGCACGGGGCGTGCAGGAGGCAGCCGATCAATGACTCTCATCATTGATGGTTCTCTCTCTCTCCCCCTCTCCCTTCCTCTCTCTGAAATCAACAATATTTATTATCAGTGGATGCTAAAATAATTGGGTGAAGGATAATCAAATAATCTGAAAGTATCGCTCCCAATATATTAATTAGTTACAAACAGAGAAAATAGTGTGTAGTGGGAAGGCCCAGCACATGCTACCTTCATCAAGTACATCCCGAGAAATGAAATATATTTTATACCCTGTGATATGATGCACTGAGAAGGACACAGTGTTATTTCTGTGGTGTTGCTAAAAATGCATAATCTAAATCTAATTATGCAAAAAAGTTACATAAACCTAAATCAAGAGGCAGTCTACAAAGTAACTGACCAGTGCTTTTCAAATGTTTGAAGGTCGTGAAAGACAAGGAAAGACTTAGCAACTGTCAGAGATGAACAGAAACCAAGGAAATAGCAACTAAATGTAATCTGCGATCCTAGTTTGGATCCTAGAAGAGAAAAAAGGTATTTGTGGAAAATCTGGTAAAATGTTAATAAGAACCATGGATTACTTAATCCTCTTATACCAATGTCAATTGTATAATTGTATAAAGACATTATAACTATGTCATATGTTAACAGGGGATGCTGGATGTTGGGTATACAGAAACTTTTTAAACCATTTTTACAACATTTCTATAGATCTAAAAATGTTTCAAAAACTTTTAAAACTATTATAACAGAGCTTTAGGCAGGTAATGATGTAAATGAAACCAACACACTTCAAAACTTCCTTTGTAGCTAACAAATTATTCCAATGCCAGCATTTTGCTGAATTTTATGATTATTCCCTGTCCAAGTTTTCCCCCCAAACAAATTGATGAGAATATATTATCCCTCATAGTTCGTAATCAATAATATGAACCAAACTAATTGCTGAAGACTAAGCCTGTGTTTTCTATTATCACTACATTTGCCTATCCCAAAATCTTATCTATTTTATTATTTCATTAAATTCATGACAAGTATTTACTGATTGCCATGACAAGCCACACACTGAAAAAGATATGAGATGATTACAATGTACGTACCTGCACAGATTATCAAGACCTAGATAAATGGTTTATGTAATTAAATCTTACATACCTACTCTAAAGTATTATCATATAAGTTAAAATGATTTTGAAGGTGATTGTTATATTTGCATGTTACTTTTTAAAAAATTTATCAATTTTTAGAAAGAGGAAAGTGGGGAGAGAGAGAGAGCAAGAGAAACAAACACACACCAATTTGTTGTTCCACTATTTATGCATTCGTTGGTGTTTCTTATATGTGCTGGGGATCGAACATGCAACCTTGGCTTTTTAGCAAGACACTCTAACCAAACACATTTGGGAAGCAGTACTACATCGGTATTTTAATATTGATTTTATTAACTTTGTGCTTTAATCCCAAATTTATTTTCTGCATTCCATATATTTCACAAAAATAATTTAATAAAATATTTTATTTCAAAAAAAGCACAAACATTACTGTATAATGATGACTCTGTCAGCAGTAAATGACTGGGTGATAGAGAATACTGTATCACCAAGCTCAACATGTCTATTTCTTAGCTGCCAGGTAAAAGTCCAAACTTGCTTATGAGATTTGAGATCGGGCCTTTGATATACAATGACTAACAGTTTAGGCTGCAGCCAAGTGGAACCTAGTATGGTGTGACTTTCTTGTATTATTGGTAAATGCCAAAAGATGATGGCATAAGCATTTACAGATAAATATAAAGATCTAGAAATTATTTCAACTAAGTAAAAAAAGAGCCAAGTCCTATCTTGTCCAAAATTTCATAAATACTTAGATATATTTAGTTTTCTCTGTCAATTTTTTGTCACGATTTATTTAACATTCTCTTTCCTAAATACATAACTTTTGTAAGGAAATGAGAAAGTTAAATGAGATCCAGAATAAAATAAAATAAAGATTAGGGAAAGAAGACTGAAAAAATATCAGGTAAAAGGGATTTGGGACACCTAATAAGGTATATAAGAAAAAAGAGATGAAAGAATTGTATCACAAAAGGTCAAAGCAAAGACCTGGGAAAGATCAAAGCGCCAACAACTTGCAAAAAGTAGGAAAGCTTAAATCTGAACAATGTATGTAACTTTCTCTTATAATTAGCAGAAGTTCATAACACGAAGTACAAATAAACCGTGAAGTTATAATTTTCTTAAAAATGTGGGGAGGGGGGTTTCCTTCTCTTTTATGCATTTCTCAGTGTACAGCAGAGCAGCACCTGGCAACGTTTCTATTTTGAACAGTCATGCCATAAAAATAACAAGGTGTTAACAACAGTTTTTTCATTAAGGGGCAGGAGTATTTTATTTTAACTCCATAGATACAAAATATAATATTAATCCTACACAACAGAAAAAGCACAAAACATTTCATTAAGGGGGAGAAATAATAAAAAAGACCACCACAAATTGCCACCACATTTTCAAAAAGCATTACTTTGTCCACCTGAGGTTGACCTACAATGAGGAGTAAGTCGTTTAAACAGTCATTTCACTCTTTTGTATTCTTCATCTGAAGTGAAAATGACATGTAAGTGGAAACCACCGCAAGAACCTTCTGCTTTGGTCATGGCTTAGCATTGTCTCTCTAATGCTCTCAGAAATGTATTCAAATTCCTCCGATGAGCTGATTGCTAAGGTCCATTACCTAGAACAGTACCTAGCACATAATGGGCAGTTAATAAATACTTTCTTGCTGGCTAGCTAGCGGCTATAACACTCCTGTCCTTTACATACATTTAGCATTTAATATAGGCTACTTTGTACTGTTACTTATGTTTTTATGGCTTTGTATATTCTTTCTAAAAAGAAACTGTGTATTAGAACATTTCAGGAACCAGCCCCTATCAGTGAAGAAAGCTCTCACACAAAACCAAGGTAAGACTCAAGGCAGAGGGACTGAGCCTACAGACTAGTTTCCATTTTTTAGGGCCACCCAATGTGATTTTCAGGATGTCATACAAGGCGAAGTTCATAGGGTGGAAAGAGACCCAAATTGTAAATTGCTTGCTCCAAAATATTTCATCCTGGATTGTTTTTTAATGTTCACAAGGCCAAGATGCTCTATTGGGGGGAGGGGGGGAAGGATCAACATCTTACCTATGGAATTAAAACCTTTTAGTTCAAATTGGAATTTACCAAGGCAAGTGGGAATCCAATGTAAGGTGAATAAACCGTCTGGACTGTGGAATCTCCCTTACAGTGTTAAGTCCCTGGATGGCCTTCAGTTCTATTCTTGCCTTCAGATGTGGGGTTTAAGCACTTGAATAGATATTTCATTTCTGTTTGTGGAATATCTAGGAGAAGTCAAATAATTTCTCAGCTCCAATGGATCAAAGATTAGGCCGGAGTTGCCCTCTGATCTGTTCCCACTTTTCCTCTACAACTAACACAGAGGCAGGGTGTCTGGCTCAGAATCCGGACTCTACTGTTTGTTAGCATTCTGTCCTCAGATTTCACTTAACTGAGTCTCAAGTTGCTCAGCTGTAAAAAAGAACTATTTTTATGGCTTACTGTATTGAACACCTTTTTTTTTAATGAGAAGGAAAAGATGAAGCGTTTTATAAAGTACTTAATCATCACCATCATCAAATTTGTTTTCCTGCCCTCCAACATTTCTTCCCTGTGAGCCCTGAGAACATCTGTCCGCTGTTTCAGCGGTTGTGTCACTCTGTCTGTCGCTCATTGTTTCCTTTGCTCTGGGAAATCTTAAAGCCTAGCTGAGGCTTTGCTGCCCACTGCAGGAGGAAAGGAGAGATTCTTTCTCTTCTGGATTCTTCAGGGGCTTCACCTCTAGTGCTCTGATGGTTATTCTGTGATTTATTACTTGAAGAATCTTGTTAATACATATTTTCTTCCTGTGAATTCATTCCTAGTTCAATATGTATACAGATTAGTTTAATTAACTGTTATATCCAGTATACCAAACTAAGAAAAATGACAGGGATTTAATGCACATGAACAATTATTTTTGTTGTTGATTATAATGACTTATATGGACATTCCCACAAAATATTAGGCATTCATATTCAGTTCTTATATTTCCTATTTTCCTGCTATGATCATTTAATGGGTCTATCCAAAGCTTGTAATGCATTTGTCATTGCCTGGAATGGTACCAGGTATTATAGTAGGCAATAAATTTTGAATGAATAAATAGATTTACACTAATACACGAATACATGTAAAAACCCAAACTGTTCTCATGACAAGCAGGGTAACTAGTTCAATTTGAACAAGTCCCAGTGTATTGGGGAAAAAGAGTCAGGATTTAATACACATCATGAATTTACAAAATGAAGAGGAAAATGCAATGGGAGAATGTTCTGAGTTTTATTTTTAACAGCAGAATAGAATGTATTGGGGAGCTTTCCTCAACATTTCTACTATAGTAAAATCTTGTTACAAATTTTTTCAGGGAAGACAGGAAATGTTTTCTTGAACTCTCATTTTATTATGTGCCATGCTGCTATAACTATGTGGATTCTCTGCTGCAATTTAAAATATTTTTTTTTTCTGTTGTTATACAAAAGTCTCTAGTTAATTGTGTTATAATGAGATTACACATTTAAAAATAAAAAGGGTATACTGGAGTTCTTTGTAAACTGTGCACATATTTGGTCTATAAAGGATTTATAAGATCATAGAATTCTAGGCATCTGTTTTTAAAAGCTGAAATGGACTTTAGAGATGATAAATTTAAGGACTTTGTATTGAACCTGTGTAATTATAATAATGACCTTTAATTCTTTGCTAATGGCCTAGATGGAATTAATTGGTTATTTCAATATCAGGGTTCATTTTGTTTGGAATTTTAAGAGTCTCTTCTTTCCTATAATGGGTTCTATCAAGCTTATTTAAAATGTTCTGAAGGCACATGTTTAAGAGCCTTAACATTCTCCCTGCACCATCTCTTTCATCTCCCTTCTAACATTATTTGCAGTGAAGAAGATCCTAGCTTTGTTCCTTTGTAATTCTGCTTTGGTTGAGCTATTATGCAGATCTTAGTAACAGTCTTTTCTCTTAATTACGTTCTTTATATTGAGAAAATTTTATGATTGGAAATCAGATTACTATTTACAAAAATCCGGAAACTTTTTCCTTTAATGGAAGTTACAAGCTATCTAATTTCTAAATAGTTCCATGCTGCCATCTTCTGGTTATGTTGTAAGAATATTTTTAAGCTTATAAACTATTTTTAAATGTCTATTGATGTAGTTTGAAATATCAGAAAAATAAACCTGTATCAAATCAATGTCAACAATTTGAATGATTAGAGCCACTGTATCTACAGTCCACTGGCTTGAAATCTTAAAGATAATGGTAATGTCTTATGGATTTAAGTATAAAAATAGAATGGTAGCCAAAGACAAAGTGTTTTACCCCATGATTATTTATCTTAGATGCTAATGAGACGGTTCTGTGACATTTTTCTATTACATTACTTTCTACATAACTATTTTCACATCTTTTCAATGTGGCAGCAAGAGGAATGCAAACTAAGTAAGAAACTTTCCCAAATCTATAGTTCCTATGATTTTAGCGATACTATTTAATGGTGTTGCAGGTGGCACTGGATCATTTTGCCCATTTAATTGCCCTGTTTTCACTTTAAAACTGCCAGTACCTACAGCAACAGCACAGGCCAAAGGCCCACAAAGGGCAGGCTAGAGAAGCCAGGGTTTTACTTTTTTTTTTTTTTTTTAACATATCTTTATTGATTTCAGAGAGAGGAAAGGAGGGGGAGAGAGAGAGAGAAACATCAGTGATGAGAGAGTCATTGATCGGCTGCCTAGCCCGCAACCCGGGCATGCGCCCTGACCAGGAATCGAACCCCAATCGCCTGGATCCTGGGTCGACGCTCAACCGCTGAGCCACGCCCGGCCCAGCAGAGTTTTACTTCTTTAAGAGCTTTTGCATTTTGAAGAATCATTGAAACCTACACAGCCTTCTTTTTTGTATTCTTTTTTTTTTTTTTTCCAAAGATCCCCATTCACTCCACTAGCATTCTCATCTTCATAGTGTTTGAGACAAAGACAGAATCATTTATATATAGGACAAATTGATGTCTTTCACTGAAAACTGATTTCAAATGTAAGCTGTTACATATATTGCTTCACATTCAGATAAGGAACAGTGTCGTCATGTCCTGTGCCTTTTCAAGATGACTATAGGGGAGCATAAATCATAATAGCTCATTGAAAATCAAAATGCAAATGGCCCCAGCAAATGTTGAGCAACAGAGGATTTTTCTCAACTGTTTATTAAGTGCAATCCAAAATCTAAAGCAGCTCAGATAGGTGCTAATTTCATTCCTGTTATTAGTAATTAGTAATGAAATTTAATGATGTTTGTAAGTAGCTCTCAACAAGCGTTTGCGATATTAAACAGGGTCTAAATAGAAGGGGCCATTAAAATCTAGTTTTTAAGCTTAATAGTCTTGGGCAAACAGGTATTTCGAACAATGAGCACCTCTGAGAGCATATGCCACGTTTAAATGGCAAATTTGGCCCATGTGTTGTGGGCACAGAGTTGACCTTGTAAGTGCTGGATACAGTAAGCATTTACATGAATTGTACTACACTACACCATGGTTGATAACTATGCTGTTCACTAAACTGTAAGAATCTGAAATTCCTGTCATTACTTTGCCATGACAAAACTATTTTTAGTCTCCTATATTCACAAAAATTGCTGTTATCATACAATGATAGGCAGCTATCAGTTGAACGGATAGTCTATTGTTCCACAGCTTTACTCTGGATAAAACAGACATCTCTATTTATAAAATGTGCTTTTGGACCCATTTGAGGGCTGCTGTTTTGTCCCAATAGTGAAAAGAGAGTCTTTTTTAATTCCCACAAACAAAAACCCTTTCACCGGTGTCAAATCCAGGACTTTGTATTAATTAGCATCAAACTAGCTGACCTAAATGCATTAAAACACTCACAGATATGTATACATTATAAATATTAGATAGATATGATTGTTGATATGCCATTACTAAACCTTTGCTATACCATTACACTTATTGCTATTAGGAAAAAGTAAAATAAATTATTATACTCAAAATTTACTCCTCTGATAACATATCCTAAACCTAAATCTAGAGAGGGGGAAAAAACACCAACAATTTTATTCAGTGTTTTAAAGATTTCAAATTCAACTCAGGCATGTCATCTTAGAATGAAACTATGTAATAGTAAACATATCTCATTTATTCTGTCTTCTTGTTGGTAGTCACTACAGAATTTTCATCAGATTAAATTCCAATTTTCAGTTAACTTTTATGAAAATTAATCTAAAGGATGAAATAAACAATAATGTTAAGATAAAAACTTTTATCACTACAAAGTTTGAGGATAAAATTGACTTTTAATTGTATGATACTGAAAATATTTTATGAAATGCAACCTACCACTGTCTAAGACAGAAGAATAATTGAGAGAGCTAGAAATAAACAAAAGGGGCAAGAATTCCTGAGATAGATAGAATCTAATTCCACCAACATGTATTGACCTCCTACTCTACACCAGAAACTATGCTCCATTAGAATAAAACTGTGCATGGCACATTTCCTGCTTTCAAGGTATTCAGAATTAACCCAGGGAGTTAGACAGGGAGACATCTAACTACTGAACAATGTGATAACTGCATGAAGGTAACATTTTGAGTGCAAGTATAAATTAGGGGCCCATTATTCATGCCTGTGATGAGTCATTAATTATACCTGTGACAACCAAGAAATATAGCCTGGCCCTTAAAGAATGCCTAGATTTTTGACAGATGAAGGAGTGGGTATCTGAAGAAACAATGGTGGCACAATTAAAGGTTGGGGGTCTTCAAATTTGAGGTATTTGGTGGGCGGATAATAGGGATAGTCAATCCCTATGACAATAGCTTGTCAATACGGCTGTTTCAGAGAACACATAAGAGGGTAACAGAAAACAACAGAAAAAAGAAAGGTAAGTGAAGGACCTTGAACACTAAGCCAATCAGAAACAAGGAAAATTAAAACTTCAAGGGTGGAAATGTGTCTTGATGATAGTTAACATTATTCGGTGACTATTTTATATGTGAGATCTAATCTGATCTTCAAAAGCAGACCTAAAATAATAAGTACTATGTCCCTCATTTTACCAAAAGTAAAACCAAGGCTTACAAATATAAATATTTTGTATGGAATCAAACACAAAGTAAGTGACTCAACCTAGACTTCTCTCTAGAGGTTCCACTCCTCTACTCCCCTGCCAACTTAACCAAACCGGTGTTTCAAAAGATATCTTTACCTGTAGTGCTGAGTGAGAATAAATTAGGGAGGAGACCCCAAATGCCAAAGAACAGTTAAGAAGATCCTGCAGTAATCTACACCAGCAATATCACAGGTCTAAATGAACACGGAGTCAGCTTTGCCTTGGGGCAGAGAAGTTTGCTTCAGGGTCCTGGCTGGCACAGGCTACTGCCAAGGCCCTGGGAGGCGCCCCACAGGGACTCCCACGGCTGTAGACCTTTGCGATATGTACTTTCAAACGCATTAGCCACAAATGGTTAAGACTGCTGGGCCTCTCTACTCTTCCTTCCAATCTGTCACATTCTTGCTTCTTTCCTATGGTGTTGGAGAGGTCATGGGTAATGCCAATCTGGCTAGAGAGATATTTGGGGCATATATTTAGTTTCGGAATAATGCGGTTTATATATGCACTGTAACAATGTCCTTGCATACATAAGTTATGACAAACTATCCCATCGTAAGTAAAGTTGTCAGAATTACTCCTGTGTCAACTCATTCAGCTTTGAGATAGGAAGTTACAGGGCCAGAGGTCTGATCACAATACAGAGGCCCACTGGCTCTCAGCACTGTGGGGGAGGCACAAGTGGAGCCAGAAAAAAAGTCCGAGGAAAATTGTGAAATGTTATGCAAGGAAATTTTAAGCAGAGTATCGTATTCTCATTGATACTTAGAAAGGATGTAACCAGGTAATAAATCATATACAATTTTTAAATGCCATTCCCATTTTTTCTTAGTTTGTGGTGGAAATCAAGTGAAATCGATTTGAGCAGCATTTCTGAGTTGCAGGGTACTTCAAATAGCAGACCTGCCTGCTGTGAACTTGCATGTCCTGTTTCCCACTGTATCAGATCATGTCTTACTACATCCGACACATCTTCTCCTGACAATGTCTAGTGGTTCAAGACTAAACAGCCAGTGAATTGCCAGTGACAGAGCAAAATGATCAAACCATGCTAGAGAAAAGGCAATTCTGTTTCCATTCTCTCTATAAAAAATAGAATTGCCCCGGCCAGGTGGCTCAGTTGGCTGGAGCACTGTCCTGTACACCAAAGGGTTGCAGGTTCGATTCCCGGTCAGGGCACATACGTAGGTTGTAGGTTGGATCCTCCTTTGGGGCACATGAGGGAGGAAACCGATTGATGTTTCTCTCTCCCTTCCTCTCTCTCTGCTCTCTCTAAAATCAATAAAAACATATCTTCAGGTGAGAATTAAAATAATAATAATATTATAATATTATAGGATTGTTGTCATGTGAAGAGCTGATTGATGAGTATGGAACAAAAAAACTAAAGAAAAATGCTATAGAATGGAATTGTGTCAATAAAAAATAAGGTTATTTTTCCGAATTTGAGGTATTTGTCAGGCTTTTTAAATACGCAATTTCTTTAAATACGCAGTATCTTCCCAAAGAAGATATATCAAGTTTTGTCCTAGGAAACATGGATCTAGGCCTCAGTCAAAAAAAAAAGAAAAAAAGAATTATGGGACATTTTAGAAGCTTTTAAAATATAAACTTGCTAATATTCTATAATTCAATGGAGCAGAGAGTCAGAAAAATCCAGGGTGCCTACTATGGGTTTCTGGATAGAATTCTGAAAATGATTCTAGGTTTGCACAGAGGACAGTTGAATGTCAGATGCATCGTGTCTGAGGAATAAATGAAGTGTCTGGGAGGAAATATATAATAAGATAGACAGGAAATACATGGCTCTCACGTTCAGGAGAGAATAGAAACTGAACATATAAAAATATTTTGATTTTATGTTTGTTTGTATAGCAGTTTTAGGTTCACAGCAAAATTGAAAAGATTACAAGATACTCCATACACCTCCTTCTTCCACAAAAAAAGTTCAGGGCCTTACCCAAAGGATGAAGCACAGAAGGTAAAGAACTATCTAAATGGAGTTGTGCCTGTGAGAGAGGCAGTTTTGGTGGAGGCTTTCATTTTGAACTTTGATATTCACAAGGGCAAAAGGAGAATGAATAGGAAGACAGAGAAAAAGGACATGGGTTAAACCTGCTTTAAAGTACAAAGCAGTCTGCAAATTTCTTTTCTCAACAGTCCCTAAAGGGGACCAGCCACCAGAAATTCCTAAATTACACACATTTAAAAAACCCACATATATATGTATATACTTAATTACAGAAATGTTTTCTGTCAAAATAAGCAGAATAAAATTTTAAAGGAAAATACATTTGGGAAATTCTGCACACTACATCCCTTCTGGATTATCTTAATGCCCAACTGTGATATAAAAAGTCTCAGATACCTTCCAGTTTACAGAAAAATGATTCACTTAATTTAGTTTTATTTAACATTTTCCCAGCGTATATGAACTTGAAGCCATTTGGAAAAAAAGGAAGTAGAGTGACTCTGAATTGCATATGCTTTGGGAGAAAGTGCCACCAGCAAAGTGTCGCTTGATTAATTATTTTCAAAACACCTTAAAATGATTTATAACTATAAAATAGGAACCTGTAAAGTAAGAATGCATGAAACCAGATGGGTGAAGGAAGAACCACTGCCTATATATAGTCCATGAGTTCCTAAAAAGCAGATTCCACTTGTTTAACCCTTGTAGCTCAGTCTGGCACATAGAAAATATTCAATAAATCTATTTTGACTGTTTGGTACTTCACTGATATTGGGTATTTAATTCTACTTTGCCCAGTTTATGAAATGTTGAAAGGGCCATGGATATATTTTAAAGAACATGCTCACTGTTTAAGTGCCAATAAATGCAGCCATCCATATAGCTAGTTGATAATGCTACAGGCACCAATCAACGAAAGCTTGTAAACAATCGTACCTCAAAAATTTAATGAGCATTTCTTAAGAAATGTGCACCACAAGCATTTATGTCACTAATGCAAGGAGATAAATAATTAGGAGGCCTTTTGACAACTGCTCAAGCATAATCTCTTGGTTCTATACTAAGGGTTTAGAATGCATTTAAATAAGAAAGCCTTATAAATGAAAGAGCCACTTGACTGATTTTTTTTTTCCAGTTGAGAAAGAATAAAGAATCAGGCACTTAAAAGTCATCTTCTATCAAGGGTAAATATTAGTCACTTCCATCATCTAGCAACTCTGAATTTTAAAGGTCTTTTTAGTGACAAATAGAAGTAGATATTTTTTTTAAATGGTAAACTCCCAGAACACATTCATAGGAAGGAAAAAGCTTTCATACGCTAAGTCCTCTCTGATGAAGTAAAGTACCAGCTTAAAGCAGGCCCTCTTTTCTCTCCCTGCATCTAGTCTAAGCAAGTCTAAGAGGGTAAAAAAACAGTCTCTTCAAAATACCAAAGGAATGAAAATACACGGAGCCTAAACTTCAAAGGTATTTTCCTTTTGTCATAGGCTTCCCTAATATAATCTATTCTGATTTTAAAATCGTGCTAATCTCACTGTGGCTCTTGTACATCCATTTGGCTGTTAATTTAAAAAAATCTGTAGAAAGGCAAGTTTCTCAAAGCCAATAAATAAAGAAGGCATCCTTGTGGCTTTTGGAGATTGAATCAACGAAAATTTTCTTTGGATTTTAAAATGCACAAATCCCTCTCCCACCCCCCTCCACCCACCCCCCCAAAAAAGGTTTGGAATTCTGAGGATCCAGTTCCATTTTATTGGCTGTTTGGGTCAAAAGTCATTCTAAGTTTACAAGTGTTAACAATTCCACTTTTTAGAGGGCACATTTCAAATTACCTGATTGGTAAAAGTTAAACTCACCAAACAGAGATAAACTAATTAACTGCCTCTCAAGAAGAAATTGGCTGAGCCGTTGAATGACTTGTTATTAGGGTTCTCTATAAACCAGAAGGATGCTTTTTATGGCATTTCCATCAGAATATATTTTGGTATAAAATTCAAGCCTTTAATACTCACAATCAAAAGAGCATAATGATAACTACAGATTATGGTTTAGTTTACATGAGAATAGGGTTAGTCTGGGTAATTTTTAAAATATAGAAACACAGGACAATAAATTGATGGATATTGAAGGGGTGGGAGGAATCAACAATCCGATTGCTCCTTGGAATCTGGAGTCACCTCACTACATCATATAAGACAATAACTGGCTTCTCAGCCACATAACCCAAACTTAGTGTCCAGGCTTCAGCAGTGAATAGCTTCTTGTTCTATTACCCAGACCATCTCTCCTTATTTACACCTCTGTTCTATAACTTAGAGATTTATTATATTTATTTGTATGTTTAGGGCCTTTTTTGTGTGTTAGCCTAGCTAAACAATAACTCACCTCACTGAAACATAAGGACCAGGAGATAAGATTAGAAATTTATTCTTTTATTCAGCTCTCCTTCCCCAACATCTACACAGGGACTGGCCTATAGATGGTTCTCAATAAATATTTGTGGAATAAATATACCCATCATTCTTTCTGCATATATTCTCTTAGAACCTCTAAGACTGCTGTCAACTCCCTCCTCCACGCCCCCTCCCGAAGATAGCTAATGGAGCAGACTCACATTTTCTTACCCTCTCTCTTTCCATACATATATGTGTGTGTGCACACACATACACATGTACTATACCAAAGGCAAATTCAGGAAGGGGGGCAATTTTTAACCTGCAATTCCATTTTTCCCTTTGGCTGTCAGGAAAGGGACTTTTTCTCTCTTATTACTACATGCTATTATTATATAAGGTGAAAACACATAGCAAATCAGAAAAAATAAATTTATGTAAAAGGAGGCTCTTCAGTGTTCTGATAGTGGGCTTGAAGTATTTTAATGAGATGTGAGAAAGAGCCTGGCATAGTAGTTTTACGATGAATTAGAGAGGACAGGAGATCTAGAATTTATTTAGTGTTCCACCATCTCAGGAGAGGCTTCCAGGCACCTACCTTAACTGAGATCTTTTACCTAAGCAATGGAAATAAGACTGGGACATGCACATATACCTGCTATATTTCAATGTTAACGTTTATATCATGAGACATATAGTGCAGGAGTTCATTATGTTTTGTTTTTTTAAATTTATTTTTGTTGATTTCAGAGAGAGGAAAGGAAAGGGAGAAGAGAAACATCAATGATGAGAGTCATTGATCGAACCCACAACCCGAGCATGTGCCCTGACCGGGAATCAACCGCTGAGCCACGCCTGGCTGGGCAAGGAGTTCATTATGTTATGTGCAAAGGTTAACTTATCTGATGGTTGCTATTGATCAGTTTCTAAATTAAGAAAGAATTATTTTTTACTAGAATTAAATACCATAATCTATGTTCCATTTCACTTCTCTATGTTCCTCTCTTTCACTCTGATAGAGTTATTTTAGCTGAAAGAAGCCTTGCCTCTGGGACAGAACAATATGATTATGTAATTGTGCAGTATTTCATCATGTGGCAGGGGCTGTTCTGCATTCCCCCTCTCTAAAGCCCACCTGTGGGAATATGGGTCAGCACCCCAAAAGGCACTGAACAGAACCTTAATGTGTCTGCAACACAGGTAATGAGTTTATAAAAATGATTAAAAGGAGTGAATTTGTTGTCTACTGATACTGTAAATTCAGGAAGATTCTAAAATTCCTGTAGTATAAACCAATTTCATATGGCCTTTAAATGACATTACAAATTTTCAGTTGGAAAGGTACACCTTCCCTGACTCTGTTTTGAGGAAGAGTCCATTTTTATTCACTCGGTGCTTGGCACAACGTAGGCACTCAATAAATATTTGATGAATACATACATAAAAGCGTAAATGATTTTTAGGGAAAAATTGCATTAAGAAATTCATGAATAAAGAAGCACATAGTCTAAATAAGGCTTTTAGAGTTAACACAAAGCTTACTTCTTTAGCACACTATGCAATTAGAAGAGATAAGTGGGGTGTATTTTTTATATGTAAATTGTTTAATTATTTGGTGACTCTAAATATAATTTTTAATCTTATATTTAATTTTATCCACATTTTACATATGCATTTGAAATGCATATGTAAATGCATGTGAAATATAAGAATTTATTTGATAATTATTATAATTTATGTTGCTGTCCTAAAGGTTAAATGATGCATATGTACAAGTTATTTTTACATATAGAAACGGCAATATCTATATTTATAAAATATTGTATAGTTTATATAGTGTCATTATGTAATATTGAAATTGGCCCTCACAAAGACTTTGCTGTTAAGTATGATTATCCCCATTTTAATGAGGAATAAATACCACAGTAATTAGGAGCATAGGCTCTGGGGCCAAGCTTTCCTGGGCCTGAACCCTAATTCTGCCATTTACTCTGTGACCTTGTGCAAATGTCTCAACATCTCCAAAACCCAGGTAAATGAAATAAACAACATTACAATGTTCATTTAGGACCTGAAGAGATGATGCATAAAGTGCTTAGCCCCCTGTTTTTCATTCAACAGCTGTACAATCATGTCTCATTAGCAGCAGTCATTGTTAATAAGGGGTTGGACCAGTAAGTGACTTACTAGGATACCACAGTGACAGAACAGGGACAGCAGAGCTAGAACAGAGTGTGAACAGAATTTAAACTCAACAGTCTGACTTGACAGATTTTGCTCCCTACCAACTCACTTAAGTGGAAATCAAATGTAAAAATTCGCTATCTGAAGGAACACTTTCAGATTAGTTTTCACAAAATAAAAAGGTATAATTTGAATATTTAAAACCATTTTCATCTATTATAATTCAGGGTTCATACATATTGAGATTTCTGAGAGTACACTTTTATGCATTCATTATTTGTGCTAGAAAAGCTATTCATCAGTGAAAACAAGATACTAACTTTTTCAGCTTAAAAAGCAATTTGGGTAAAATGGTACCAAATTACTCTATTCATAAAGGAAGAATGACCTTTCAAATGTGTGTTTATCAGCCTCTTGCTTGTGAACATTAATGCTTCTCTTGAACTAAAAAAAACAGTGCTCTCTTATTGAATGAAAAATAGAGCTTAGGAGCACTATCATCAATGGACTTCTGTAAGGGAAAATACAAATACGGACCAAAAACAGGACAAAGTAGGAAAAATATACATAAAAACAAAATAAAGTAAACCAAATGAATATATTCACTCAAAAATGCAATATGTAGGAAAGAGTCATTTAACACTGCAATTTTTTTAAAAAAACAAAACAAACTGACATTGGGATCATAGCTTGCAGAAGGGCCAAAACAAAAATAAGAACATTTTCTATGGGGGGGTGATGGTGGAGGGTGACTTTAAAGGAATAGTGGGAGAAAGGTATTGTGGATGATGGAACAGTTTTGAATATGGGTTGTGGTGATGGTTACGTGAATCTATACGTGTGCTAAAGGGTATAGCACTTTTAATCAAAAGGAAAAAGTTAATTGTATTGAATATTAATTTGTAAAAATGAAATTAAAAAATAAAAATAAGAGATGATATTAGATCCCACCTCTGTTCCCCAGAATTATTATAAGACTAAGAGACCACAGATATTCGTGTGTGCATGTGTATGTGTGTTTATATGTGTGTGTGTATATACACATATACACACACATATAAAAAATAGTTGGCCTACTTACTCTTGGTACACAATAAATGGTACGCTGTGACCAAAAAGGATCAGTAGAAGCTGATGCTGATCTTAAATGTCCTTATGTTGCCTATATAATTTCTACCTCTTGAGATAACACTTCTAACATAAGAATTTATTTCAAAACACAGACTTTGTTGTAGAGGCATCATTATAGCTTATAAAAATAATTAAAATATTTGTTTCCTTGGCCAGTCTGAAAGAAGTTGACAAATTTCAGGTTTTATGATAAACAAATTTTCTGTTAAAAAATCTAAAACAATACATTTAAATATAATAAATTGGCTTTTATAAGAATGTGTTACTATATATTGCCACATTAAAAGAAACAAAATTCATCTTTTATTGGAAACATGTTCATCAGAATCAACCACTTTACATATTCAATAAATAGCCTTATGATTTACCACAAATGAGCTTCCTAATGCATCATAATTGTTAAAGTGCTTTGGTACATTTATATAAATCTCACTACTTAAACAATGTAATATGTTCCTGTGAACATATATAAAGGAATATTTCCCCAAAAAATGCCTTATTAGCTAAAAAAGAAAAGAAAGGAAAGGGGGAGGGGAGGGGAGGGGAGGGGAGGGGAGGGGAGGGGAGGGGAGGGGAGGGGAGGGGAGGGGAGGGGAGGGGAGGGAAGGGGAGGGGAGGGAAGGGAAGGGAAGGGAAGGGAAGGGAAGGGAAGGGAAGGGAAGGGAAGGGAAGGGAAGGGAAGGGAAGGGAAGGGAAGGGAAGGGAAGGGAAGGGAAGGGAAGGGAAGGGAAGGGAAGGGAAGGGAAGGGAAGGGAAGGGAAGGGAAGGGAAGGGAAGGGAAGGGAAGGGAAGGGAAGGGAAAACAAAGGCCTTTTGATTATTCAGAAGCAGCTAAATATGTTGCTTAAACTTTTCTAGAATGCATCATCCCAAGATATAATGAGTGGCTAAAACACTGTTATTATTAACATAGCTTGTAAGGTGCATACCTATTTCCAGGTGAACTGGAAAAGAATCTTGCAACAATAATATCTATTGTCCTATGCATGAAATGACAATCACTATTTAGATGAGAAAAGTGACAAGATATTAATGATAAAGAGTAAAAAAGTTAAAGTTTGTTTTCACTTAGTGGGACCAATTAATAGTAAATAAGTATTCTGTAGCTGCAGACTATTAGTTTATATGAAAAACTGCTGTGTTAGAAGACTTAATCAGGAAGCTGTAAATAAGCAAATTACCAGCTGTCAAAAAATGATCACTATTAAATTAAATGAGGTTCCCCCAGGGAAGCTAACATTGCTTTTGCCTGAAGGCCAGCTCAAAAATGAATCATGAGGGAGATAAGTCATATAAATAAAAAATATTTTAAATTAATTCTCTCTGTGTAGACAAACTTTAAAAATAAATCTTAGCACTCATTTCTAAATTTTACAACAAAGTAACTGTAACGATGGCTGACTACTGTAGGCCAGATTAAGTATTCCTTAATAAACACTGATTTCTTGCTTTTTAAGTTAACATAAATATGATTATATAATATTAAATCAGCTAGTACACATGGCTATCCTAGAGGTCTATTAAAAAGTGATTTTCAACATGAACAGTGGTAGATAAAAGCAACTGGTGATTTATATGTTTTCAATTAACTGGAGGTCAACTGTTTAATGCTACCTTGGCCAACTACTCAAAAAAATTAATCGATTTGAGAGGCCAAACCTACAAGGCATATATATTTTCTCATCCTGCCAAGTTTATTTGCCCACTGTTTACTCAAATGTGTCCCTAACAAAATTGAAAGTAAATTGTTGAAGATAGCTAATTTTGATTTTATTTAATCTCATTACGTACAATATTTTAGCCCACCCATTATCCACAGAAAGTAAAATGAATGTCTTGAGGAGTAAGGAAACCTTCTGTGAAGATTATGGGGAAAGGTGTCCATATACAAAGGTGTCTTGAAAGAACACTGGTTGCTCTATCAGTGTCAAAAAGTCCAGGGTTCTACCTGAAGGTGAAACAAATTTAAAGTTAGCCTTTAAATTTGTTTCACCAGTAAAGCTGTCTACCATTGTGGAACTAGTTAATAAGATATATGTAAAGGATAATCTATCATCTTTAGGAATCTTATGGATGTCTTGGGTAGAAAGTTAAAATTTTAATCTCCTAAAGGACTTTCTTTAATCTAATTACAAGGGCTGACCTTGGGGAAAAGAGTTAATATGTTACATTTAACTGTTTATCTCACAATGTCCTATTAGCGTGTCCTGGGACTCAGCTTGACTAACTGCCTCCTTAGCTGTTAATCTAATATAGCTTCCCTCTAAGTCTCACTGAGGTAGTGAATGACAAAAAATTTTAAAGAATATCTGTTTTTAATGGAGATCTATACTGATAAAGTGCCATTTAGATCTAAAAAAATGAATCTTTAAATGGTGGGATGTCCAGTATTGTGGTAGATAGTCTACACTGTTCTATATTCCCCAGGACACATGGTATAGCTGTCAACATGTACAATCAGCCCTGGCTAAGAGCTCAGCCCTCTTACCAGGTGTGCATTTAAGCCATGGATTTCACCCGCTCATTGCTCAAGCTGGTAAGGCAGGTCAGAGAACTCAACCCTAGACGCTCTATCTTCCCTCTTCAATACAGTGACTCTAGGAACATTATTTATTCATATAAGTAATGTTAATGTCACAAAAATTATATATATATGTATATGTATACATACATACACAGGTATGGCAAAAGTAGGTTTACAGTTGTTCATATGGCAAATAATACAATAATTAGTAAATAATAATATAAGAATAAGCTCTGTGTTTCATGTACTCACAACTGTAAAACTACTTTTGCCCCACCCTGTACATACTATGTAGACATGTAGACAGGGAGGGAGGGAGGGGGAGAGGGAGAAAGAGCAGTTTGGAAGACAATATTATAATTGTGATTGCCTTTAAAACAATAATTACAACCATTATTTATTCCAGAAAGGAAAACACAAATAGCTGGTAGGTGTGTCTCTTGGTTATTTGCTTATAACAACCGACAAAGATTTATCATATTACAGTACACTCATTAAACTGCAAAGTGCTCCGCCATCACATTGCTTAATTTTCCCATTGCAGTCCGAAGATAGTGCCAGAATGTTGTCAGAGGGGAAACACACAATTGAACAATGTAGCTCCACATGGTGATCAAGTCAGCTTTCTGGGATTTGGGAGGCTGGAAGCAGAGGTGCCCGAAGGGGACACCTGGACACTGACTCTGCCTCTTCCTGCCCCTCATGTTTTCTCCCCAGCGTGAGAAGTAATTTCACTGATGCTGATTTCGGCTGGGGAATCAGCAGGAATCAGATCTCTAGAACTATTTCTAATAGTGTAAATATCTTCAGAAGAGAGATGAAGCCCCAGGTGCATTTTAGACTAAGGTTCAACAGGAATTGCACTTTGTAGATTCTATGTGATTCTATCCTTAGTTAAGGACTTATGCCTAATGATCACTGATTTCTGCTGCACGTATATATTGCTGTTATGCATGTTGTGTCTTCCCTCCGTTTAGATTTTTTATAATGCAGTTTAGTTAATTAAACCCCGAGTGTAATTTAACTTTATTGTGTGAGTGGTGTTCATGAGGGTAGATGGGTGTGTGTGTGTGTGTGTGTGTGTGTGTGTGTGTGTGTGTGTGTTTCCCCTTAGCTATTTATCATCTATCTGAACCAGCACTTCCATTGCATTTGGGAGGCTTCTGGAATTTCTCTGAATAATCCTTAGAGATGTAGATATATAGAAATTATCATGTTTAGTACCCAGAATTAGAGAAGCCGAAGAAAAAATATATTACCCTTATTGTAATGGTTGTACACAGGTTATTCCCTCTGCTTATATGTTTTATTTTTAAGCATAAAAATATTGATATTGCCTGGCCGAGTGTGGCTCAGCAGTTGAACTTCTACCTAGGATCCAGGAGATCACTATTTGATTCCCAGTCAGGGCACGTGCCCGGGTTGTGGGCTGGATCCTCAGTGGGGAGCGTGCAGGAGGCAGCAGATCAATGACTCTCTCATCACTGATGTTTCTCTCTCTCTCTCCCTCCCTCTTCCTTCCTCTCTCTAACATCAATAAAGATAAATTTAAATATATATATATTGATATTAGTAACCACATGCATTTTTAAGCATTTTACATTTATTATGTAATGCAATATTACCAACAATTCTCTGAAATAGATTTCTGTTATTATTCTCACTCGTTGATGACTTTGAGAGGTAAATACCAAGGCAACGTATCTAGAAAAACAGTAAAGCAGGGATTTGAATTTAAATAAAGTCACTAGTTTTTACTCCCCAATTCCAAAAATAAAGAATATGCATGTGTATGCATGAGTATGTATGTGTATGTGAGTACATGCTTTTCTTGATTTATGACTGACATTCTTCAATTTGTAGGCTAAGCTAATTCCAATCTGTGACTGGAGTCTCAAATTCAGTGAGCACAGAGTTGGGTGGCAACTTTAAAAGGCATTGGGTAGCATAAAGAAAGTGAATGATACAGCCACCTTTCTTAATTCTTAACTACGAGAACAGACTGAAACTCAGTGTCACCTATCTCTTGTAGCCTTGGTTTAATAGCCAAAATATAATAGCAAAGTTCAGTTCTATGATTGATGATTTCCAATGTCATTTGAATTCACAGGACTAGAACATCTTTGAATGAGAGTATTGATCTGGAAAGAGTTATGCCCCAGGAAACTGGAATGGAGATTCACCACCCTTATCTAAGGCTACTGATCCTCCTCACCTGAGAAGTTAACATGTCTGATAGTGTTCATTCCCAGATTAAAGATGATAGTGCTCTTTTTTCTAAAGGAGTGAACTTGTAATAAAAGGCCAATGATCTACATACTTCCCACCCCAAGGACCCTCATTGTTCTTTCTATATACTGTTAGATTCAAGCATGACCTGAAGGGCTGATTACAGGATAAACTATTTTATCTATGGACAAAATGCAGATTTTTTTCTAATTTATAATTAGAGAATTAGCAAGTCATTGATTTTTATGTTGCTCCACCAAGGTGGGAGGGGCACATTGTTTTAGATCAAACTAAATTTACAAATATAAAAAATTGCTGGAGTTTGTATACCTATTGTGCTAACCTGGGCCTGTGGGTGATTGCAGTAGTTCTCTTGGCTGCTTTAAAAAAATGTAAACCTGACCGGTACCTTCATCAAATGCTATTACAATGCCAGAAATTACTTGGTATTTTATAGAGCAAGAATTCAAACAGAAATGTTAGAGGAATTTTTTTTAATGTGTCACCCACCTAATCACTTCTGAAAATACTCTCCAGTACATGAAGGTAATCAGTTAATCAAAATCTTGAGGGAGGCACAGATGAGCAGTGCCTTTTGTAGATCAGCATGCGAGTGAAAGACACTCTAGTGGAAAAAGAGACACCTGGTTTCAACATAAGTGCGGAGATCTTGGATTAGAAAAGAACAATTTATCACCAGAAGCAAAGTAGACAAGCTACCATAGTGGAGAGAGTCTGTTAAAATACAAATACTTCTAACACCAGAGATATTTGGAGGTTAGAACAAGTTGTGAATTCTTCAGAATCAAAATCAACATACTATCAAAGTCCTAAATAGCAGTTACTTTTGGTGTTCTTTTTAACAGGCATTCACTGTATATTCTATGTTAATGAAGTCCTAATTTTGTTCAGGTACACAGTACTCATGAAAATGATTTTTATGTACTACTCAGGTATACTTTCTTATCTAAATAATTTAATATTATCTCATTCATATTGCTAATGTCTTATTTAAACCTGAAGGACTGTGATTAAATTATGAAACATGAAGAGAAGACTTCTAGGGACTGCCTAGAAAGGATTCTGCTTAAAAATAAATGCAGGCCTGGCTGGGCATGGCTCAGCAGTTGAGCATGGACCTTGGATCCAGGAGATCACTGTTCGATTCCTCGTTAGGGCACATGCCTGGGTTTCGGGCTCAGTCCCCAGCAGGGGGCGTGCAGGAGGCAGCCAATTAATGACTCTCATCAGTGATGTTTGACTCTCTCTCCCTCTCCCTTCCTCTCTCTGAAATCATTAAAGATATATTTTTTAAATTTTTAAAAAAATATTACTTGAATCTTTAAAAATAAATAAATAAATAATAAAAATAAAAATAAATGCAGGAAGACATAGCCACTCTTTTATATCTGGACTATAACCTCCCTGGATAATGCCTGGAACTCTAACAGCCATCCTGCGATGATGGGACAACCAGCCTACAGACCAAGCTGACATGCTAAAGATAGCAGAGCAAAATACATATGTGCTTTCTCAATGAGTTTTTGGTAGGAATTAAGCAAATGTAAAGACTCATATCTCTGCATTCCTTCTTATAGGAGAGAAACAAGAAAGTCCATATTGTTTTAAACAGTTCGATATAGTTTTGTAGTCCTGGGTTACGAGGAAAGTTTTACTATAACTCCAATGATAGAGATTCATGGTTCTTTGCACAATTCCTTGACAAGCACAGAAGCTCTCCAATGAAGAGAAGGTGGGGCCATGCAGGAGGAACACAGATATGTGATGGACTTCATCGTTTGAGCCTTTCTTAGAGGACCCGCAGGGATTTATCATAGTATCTGTGCTGAGAAAAAGGGAAAAACCCAGAGCTGCTACGGATAAATGGACAGTGACTCTGATTGACACTTTAATTGTTGGTGACCCAGAACACCAAATTCACCAGTCAGAGTGAAGGCTTGTAGAGCTCTGGCAATGAATAGAATTTTGCCCCTAGTTCAGTTCATAATCAAGCCAGTGAAATTCCCAAACCATCCTGTGTTTATTCTATCAGTTCACAAATATGCGTTTGGAAAAGATAACTGAGAAACCAGCAAAAGTATATCACTAGCCTATTGGTTTTAGAAGTAAGTTCTATTTTGGCAAAAAGAACCAATTAAAAGCTACTTGGGCCTTTTCTCTCTATCCAAAAAAATTAATAAAAAGCAGTATTATTTCTCTGGGAACAGCCCATGATTAGCGCAGCCATCTAAAACTTTAAAAACATAGGATGGAGAATTCTATTGCATCTTCATTTAAATTTCTAGTTTAGTCAGTGGAGAAATGGAGAGGCCTTGAAGGAGGATAATGGATCAGCATGTGTTTAATTGATTAACAATGCGAATTACAGTTAGAGTTCCAGATGTAGTTTCCTTCCTGGAGCCAAAACTATAGCCTCTTATTGTAGTATATAGATAATAGCCTAATGAATATTCTGTATTTGTCCAACCTAGAAAACACCAGAATATTTTTTTTTCTGGTATTAGGAGTGCAATTTTACTACTTTCCTTTGTTGTACTAGCTTCTCAATGATGTCACAGAATATTAGCCAAGATCCTTAATTATGTATTCATTCCACAGGACATAAGCTGTTCTATTATTTGATGACATTGTATTGCTAGGACGAAGGTAGCAAGGAGAAGGTATTCTGGATATCTCAGTATAATACACATATGTTAGTACAAAATACCAGTCATTGCAATTTTAGGAAAGTTTCTGGGGATCCAGTGATCTTGGGCCTGGTAAGGTAGTACATTTCAAAGTGAAAGACACTTGTGCCCCTTCCATTAGCTAAGACAGACAACACTTAAGAAATTTTTATTATTTGGATGCAATAAACAGCTTATTTAGTTATACTGTTCTGACGCATTAATCAGTTGCCTAAAAGGATGCTACTTTTGATAAGACTCAGGACAAAAGAAGGCATGGAGGGACCTGGAGGGTATTATGCTAAGTGAAATAAACCAGTCAAAGACAAGTATCACATGATCTCACTTATATGTGGAATCCAAAGAACACAATAAACCGATGAACAAAATAGGTCCAGAGGCATAGAAGCTTGGAACAGACTGAGGATTCTCAGAGGAAACGGTGGAGGGGGCAGATTAACCAAAGAATTTATATGCATATATGCAGAATCCATATATCCCTGGGCGTGGGGGTAGGAGTGGGGTGGAGGAGGTCAGTGGGAGGAAAGGGGGGATATCTGTAATACTTTCAACAATAAAGATAAATAAAAAATGTTAAAAAGGAAATAAACACTAAAAACCCCCTATATGAGTGTAAAGTGTTATGTAAATATAGTGTCACATGTATGTAATTTAGTCCATAAACTCTTGTCTGAAAAAAATAAAATAAAATTGACCTATTTACATATTTTATTGGATCCTTATTCTATATTTTTGTGCATGGTTCATACTGAACAAACTCTGTTAGAACAGTAGTACTTATGAAATCCTGTAAGTAGGTAAAGTAATTTATCTGGGCAATGTACATGAAACTGTTCAAATGATAGCGTATGTGATCAAAGTTATTCAGAGATCACTAAACTGTCAAGCGGCAGTTAGCAAACTTTGGCCAGTCAGCCAAATGTTGTCTAACACCCGTTTTTCTAAAATAAACTTTCACTGGAACACAGCCATGCCTGCATGTTGTCTGGGAACAATTTCACACTATAATGGAAGAATAAAGTTGTTTCAACAGAAACCTTATGGCTTGCAAGGCCTAATTATTTTTCCCCTCTGGCCATTTACAGAAAAACGTTTACCATTCTTTTGAGAAAAAAAGATAAGTATTCAGGTCAAAGTTGTTTGTTGGCAAGGAGAGAATCTTAATCTCTCTCAGGGACGTGGTTCCAGAGTTTATTCAGAGTTGTTACACCTTGGAATTTTCGCAGTTGACAGCAAAAGGTGCCAGAGTATCACTTTTTTTTTTTAACCATAAATGCTAAGTACACTTTATATCTGTTTCCTCAAATTAGGTCTTTTCTCCAAGCTAAGAAAGGAGACTGACCTTAGCAAAGGTACTTACACACTATAAACCTTGGTTTATTTACACTAAAAAAATAATAAAATAAAATATAAAATAAAATGGACTATAATATCTTACAGAGATCTGTGTGATGCCTGCATTTGTTCCAAATTTGGCAAATGAGTACTCAGTAAATGGTAATTGCTTCTCTTCTTGCATATTTTGACAGAATATATCTCACATAGGATTCACTCTATAAAGTAACAGCTGAACACAGTACTTATTGATCTTTGAATATGTATATATATGCACGTATATACAAGTGTGTTTGTATTACAAATTGTATATCTTAAAGAGCAATACAAATAAGGTAACATTAAAATGAGAGCAGAAATATAAATGATGGAATAAATTGTGGCTGATGTTTGATTAGTGTTAATTGATTGATGAAATTTAGCCAGGATTTCGGCCACTGTTAGACTATGACAACCAGGCTCAGAGCGCGGGTTTAAGAACTAAGTGGGGAAGAGCTTTAACTGAATTTCATGGTTTAACTAGAAACAGAAATCTATTTAGATGCCTTCAAATATGACTGGTCTAGTGTTGCATGTTTCATTTTAACCATGTTCCTTTGATCCTTTAAAGATTTTGAGTTTTGTTCATTGGAATCAATATTCTTAATGGGAGGACCATGGACTTCTATCTTTACAGCCCTAATAACTAGCCAGGTGCCTAGAAAATATTAAAGTCTTAACAAGTATTTATACAATAAATGAAAAATAAAAGGAACTGCTGAGAATGAACTAAATGAATCTGTCATAACTATTACAAATGACTAGAGTTGATAATTATATTGTATTGTTTTTTATTCTAAGTATTTTAATATTTTAAATCTAATATTTATCTTTGAATCTTAAATGTTATATACAAGAAAAATAAATCTCAGTAGCTAGAATTTATAAGTCGCTGGTGGAAAAATCTAATATTTTTAGAACATTCAATCAAGACCTATTTTTTTAAAAATATATCTTTATTGATTTCAGAGAGAGGAAAGGAGAGGGAGAGAGAGATAGGAACATCAATGATGAGAGAGTCATTGATCGAGCCCGCAACCCGGGCATGTGCCCTGACCGGGAATCGAACCCCGATCGCCTGGATCCTAGGTCGATGCTCAACCGCTGAGCCACGCCCGGCCGGGCTCAAGACCTATTTTTGAGGTAAGTGCCTGCAAAGTTCCAAATTAAAAAGAAAAAAAAAAAGTTTCATAATTTGTGAGATTTTAATTTATAATTTAAAAAAATTAAAAGAAAGGTAACCCAGCTTGTTAGCATAGAAAATCTATAATGCAGGTTTTATATTATAGCTGGAATAATCTATTTTAATATACTTACATGTTATTAACTTTAAGTATAGTCTTTAATAAACCATTAAAATATCATATCTTCCCACTATAGGTATAAATGGTGACCTTATTTACTGTAGTCTAGTATTTTCAAAGAAAGAGCTATATTACAAAATAAAAAACTCTTAACTGCCATTACTTGAACGATCTTGTACATAAGAAAATTCAGTGGCGTACCCTGTCAAATGTGCAGACAAGGACCAGTGGGGAAAGACAGAGACTTTCTGACCTATAGAGGCTGACCCTCAGGGCACATTACAGAATCTCATAAGTGTGTGTGAGGTGAGAAAGTAAATTTAAATTAAATTTCAGTGGTTTTCATCACCCAAAGACTTCTAATTTGGCTGAACAATTCAAATAGTAGGGTCTTTCAATCAGTGGTAATAGTCAAAGTTATGTCCTGTTTTCTATGACATGTTGGATTGAGTTAGGCTCAAGTAATGAACTTGAGGTGAAAAAACAGAATCTATGAATGCTTGGTAGAAAGTCCTCAGCAAGAGGACATAAAGTCAATTAGGTCAAAGAAAATCCAGAATCCTAAACAAAGACAAGGGATGTCATAAAACCAATATTATGGACTGGCTGGCTATGCAGACCTAGCAATGACTAGCAGAAGGCTGCAATTAAATAAGGAACTAGGCTGCCAACTGTAGAACTACTTTCAGTCCCACATCCGCGGGGGTAGAACACCGCATATTTTTAGGGCAAGGGAGGGAGAGGCAGAAGCCACAGTTTGATGCTTTTCAGCACCAGCAACAAGGAAGAACAAAGGCTCTCAGAAAATTAATCCACTTGTGTTTTGAGGAAGACTAATTCCCAGTGTTACAAAAATTACATAGCTAGGCAAAAAAGATAACTTTGTCTTTTAAATATTTGCTATTTGGAAATTAACTTAGTGTTAAAGAGATGATAATACAGCCCCCAGGCAAGATATTTAGTTTCTCAATTTAAAAACACTTTGTTCTCACCCAAATCAGCCCCAGATTGCTGATCTTTACACCTGGGCGTGAAGCACTGCTGAGAGGGGTATTTCACAACCTTGGTGTCCAGCAGCATGTACAACTAAAATTGCTCTCAATGCTTTCAGCAATGCCCTAAGTTTTCACAAAGTTGATCCCAAAGTTTAAAATAAAACATCAGACTCTAGGTAAGTGTTCAAGCAACTTTAGTAGGATGATGTTATAGAAAACACACAACTATTTTCTCCTGAAACTCCATCTTTACAGAAATTAAGCCCTTAAAACCACACTAAATATTTTTTCTAACAGGTCAATGGAGTGTTTATAAAATAAATTCCTTTCAGGTAATTTGGCTCATGAGAGCAAAATTATTTGAACATATAGGATATATGGGTCTTAAGACATGTTGTGCATTAGAATTTCCAGGGGAGCTTACAGATTTCTGGACTTCATGTCAAGAGGTTCTGACTTTGTAGTTTAGACATAAAACTTGGAAATTTATTTTTAAACAAGTCACCTACATCTTTACTCTGCCAAATCCCAAATAAACGAGAGATAAAGGAAAAATGAAACTGAAAGTTCTCAGGGATGACACTGGACAGTAGAAATGGAATATTGAGGATAGGAGAAAGGAAAGTTTCCTTTTGATTGACTAAAAACTGCCAAAATCATCTTCGAAGAAAGCTGTGTTTTGTACCCACAGGAGAATTAAAGAGAGTGGGAGATTATGATAAAGCCTTTATCTTGGGCAAAACTGATGGAGCCACAGTGCTGTGATGCATGAAACTAGCAGAGAGGATAACATGCCATAAAATACATAATTCCCCAAGTATGCCACAAAAAATAACATTCAGATATTCAAGTAATTAGGTTATTCTTCTAAAGAGTTTTGGTTTTAAAATATTAAATTTTCCCCAAAAGTTACCTTTAACTTGGCTCCTAAATCGAAAGAACAAAATCTAAATGCAATCCTGAGTAGTTAAAATCAAGCCCTATTTTCCTGTCCCCATGCATGATTAAAAATAAATAAGTGAAATGGCCACACTGCATTTGACTCTATACCCAAGAAGTGATTACTTTGTCATTTTCAATGCAATGGCACACATATGCCATCCACAACAAATTACTAATGTGCTCTCTGATATTTTGCAAATAAATACAATGTACTTTCACTTGTAAGTACCATCTGCAGGATTTCAAGCATGTAAAATATTTTGATGCTTCAGGGAATTTTATATAATTGATGCTATCTTTTTCTAAGAATGCTTCGGATGACTGATTATGAAATATTTGCCCAGTTTCTCTTGCATTAACTCTTGAAAACAATGTCCCTATTCTCTGACCCCAATTTGGGCAGTCAACCTTCTGCTTCACCAGTGCCTCTCTGTATTCCACCAAATCCTTGCCACTTTATAGAAAAACAAAACCAAACAAACCCCACAGGTTATTTACGTAATGAAATAGAATTTTCACTGACTATTTCTCATTTACCATAAAAAACAGAGACATATCAGGCTTTCTTCACACAGTAGCTAGGTACCCTGTAACCACCAGTATTCCCTCCTTTCTGTTGTCATGAGAGGACTCCAGCAAGGCTAAATCCTCTTGCCAGGCTGCTGTCCTGACCAGGAACCCTCCTAATCGTCCCGGACTTACCAGAACCATCTGGTGCTTGGGAAATTATCTTGGAGCATTAAAGGGGGAGCTTGTAGGGCCGTCTGCAGAGCTGAGGCCTCAGGCTGAGAAATGAAACTGCTGTGCCTTTTCACTGAACCAGCTGAGATACCTGTCTGTAGGTGATGTACATCACACTTTTTAAAAGAGGCAGCTCCACGTGATGAAGCTACATCCTGCTAGAGCGGCCCCCAGCAAGAAGTGCCAGAAAACAAAAATCGCACCAGGGTAGCAGCAGCCCACGTGATTCACAATCAGCATTGAGGACTTTTCTCATACGGGAGAACTTGTGAACAAGTCAGATGAGCTAGGAAGCCAAATTGAGAGCAGTGGAAGGGGGAGAAAACTTTAAAAGGGCCCCAGAAAAGCTACATCCTAATTCAGAGTCTTTGCTCTATTTTTAGTCTGATCTATACTAACCTCATGAGTTAACCCATGGATTTTACCTTATAGTTTTCAGAAGCAATAGCTGCAGAGCCAAAGATCCTTCAATGCCTTTTCTCTTATGTTCACTTATACCATCACAGTTAGCAGCCATAATCAATTAAATCCTTATATGGCTGGAGTTGCAAATAAATACAGAGACATAGGACCACTAGACCATATACTCCCTGCGGGCCAGACATGCATTTCAAAAGCAGAATCCAAATTATAGTACATGCGATGGCAAATGCTAAGATTTATATAGAATAAAACAAATAGAGATGCCATTTGTCACATTAATAAGCATTTATATAGTTTATCTCATTTACTCATTACAACTACTCGAGAGGCAAGTGAGGAGGAAACAGAGACCTAGAGAAGTACATATATTGGCCAATATGACACGCTTCAAAGCCTGGCAATCTGACCCTAAGGGCTATGGATTCAACTGATAGTTCTGCCTATTCAGTAATGTATGTTTTAAAGATATTAAGAAGAAAATATATCACACAAAACAGATATATCAAATTAGTGTATCCTTATGTCCTTATTTATTTCAATAGAACAATCTTTTTCAAATGGCCCTCATGTGGTCAGAAATGATAAGTGCACACCCTTATTTCCCTTTCTTGAAAACAAAATAAAGTTATAGCTCTTTGATCTTTAGGGTTGGCAAATTAACCTTCATAAAGTTCTTAAATTTTAGGTGTAATTAGGAAATAGCTGTTACTCATAAATAAAATGAGCAAATATAACTCTTGTCACCCAGAGAACATTGAACAGAGATATACAATGAAGAAAAATTGATGCTTGGAAATTGTCAGAGACAAAAACTCTAAGATCAGGTGAACTGGATTAAAACAATCACTTATGCATGAGTTAAATTTACAGATAAATATAGAAGAATATTTCTTAGAAAAGAGTTGATAAGAACTGTATATCTAAAATTAAAATTTTGAATTACTGGAGGTCAAGACATTGAAAAGAATTTTTGGTAGCCATGGTTGTCACCAATAAGGAACTAGGATCAATGGCAGTATAGTCAAAGATTTATTAGATACTGAAAGAAAAAAGAGAAAATTGAGACCAAATAAAGTATTCTTTTCCTTTTGTAACAGACCCTAAATGAATATAAATTCAAAATTAAAATCAGAAATCTGCTATAACATACAGTCATACAAATATGCTTAACTAATTACAAAATAACTAAACATAATTATCATTCCTTCACAGGAATTTGGTAATTTTCATGCAATCCTTTTGTTATCTTTAAAAATTTATAAATTAAAGATCCTTTCTATGTGCTTATAGTTGCCTGTAATTTTAAAAAGAATAATTAGCAAGTTTTTGAGAGTTTACTATTTACCAGACATGGTACAAAATAGAAGGAAGATTTCATTTATTCTTACTGATAACGTTATGATGTAAATGCTTTTATTTCCCTATTCTTCATATGATGTGATGAAACCTTTGGAGACTTTCAATGATTTTCCCTGTTACACAGGTAATACATGAATCCTACCTAAGCAGACTAGGTGAATATCTAATGGAGTCCTACAGGCAAGGTTTTACTACCCAGAAGTGAGCACACTAAACAGGTATCACCCTTATAGCATTAAATATGCTACTTTACATGGTCTAAGTATATGTGATGCATATAACACACATTTAAGTCATTCATAATTTTGGTGTAGCCTTTTATGTAGAAGACTTCCAGTGTATACAGGAGAGATTGGCTTTTTCGCCCTCCCCCCCCACCCTTAGAGGGGCCAGGTTGTAAATATCTTAGGCTTTTGTGGTTTAGATAAGCTCTACTGCAACTACTCAACTCTGTTGTTACAGCATGAAATGAGTCATAGACAACACAGAAATGAATGAGCCTGGCTCATTCGATAAAATTTTATTTGTGAACATTAAAATTTGAATTTTATTATATTAACATATCATGAAATATTTTAAATATTTATTTTCAACCATTAAAAATGCAAAACCATTCTAAATTCTGGGACCATACAAAAACAAATGGTAGATCCAATTTGGCACACAGGCTGTAATTTTCTGACCCTAAAGTATCTAAAGTTTTTACTGGTAGTGGCATAGGGACTTGAGTATTAAAAAAATCTGGTACACCTGTGTCCTGCTGTTTACATCCAAGGTAACTGTTAATATACCATTCGGTGCATTATTTTAATGCACTATTCAGCTTTGAAGTGATATAATTAATTATGCCCATAAAACACAAGATAAGCAATTCCTGGTCATATCATAAAGAACAAGACATAAACTTGTCTCATCAGTGAAACTAACTAGCATTTTCCAGATTAGAATTTAATCATAGTTCTGGGATCAAGGAGAAAGTTCTTGAAAACTTCTTGTACATTTGACAGAATGAGAGTTTAGAAATTTTTATTCCAGCAAATCTTCAAAAGATTATCAAGCAGGTATCTTCCAAAATTCCAAAGAAATAAAATATAAAATATCTAATCTTTTCTCAGAAACAGCTCACTGTTACTTCTGCAATTTAGCTATGATACACTAATTTGTGTATTGTCTATATTTTTCCTAACTTCTGTTTTGTTTTGTTTTAAATAATATACTCACCATAATTTTACTTGTTTTTGGTCACTTTTCTAATTTTAAAAATAGGTTATGTGAATTATGATCCAGTTTCAAAAATCCCTTTTAACTTCATGGTTTCTTCATAGTCAAGACTCTCAGAGAAGCAATAAAAATGAAAACAGAATATGTGACCTGTTGTCCATTTGGACAGATGAAGCCAAACAGCAACTGTTCTTGCGTGTAATTGCACCTTTTGGCATATTCAGGGATGATACACAAAAGTCCCAGAAGCTACAACGTTATCAACTTCCTCTTCTTTTAACAACTGTACTACCAAATTGAGGGGTTTAGGGCACTTTAGCACTAACCTTTAAAATTACTAGAAGAAACAAACCATATTTCTTGTTTTGCTAGTCAAATAGCCATACATCAAGCAAAATTAAATAAATTTAATAATAACATGGTATTTGCCAGACTTTCCCCTTGCTAATGATCCCTCTACAGGAATTTAACTGATTCGGGATTTGAATGGCCCTGATCATAGTGCTGTCTTCACTCATGGCTTTGGGGTAAGTCGAGGCAGCCCTTTCTTTTACAGAAGCAAAGGCTGTTCAATGTTAGATTAGGAACATGAGAGCAGCTATAATTTATTCTTTTAAAAAAGCCACAAAGCCCGGCTGGGCATGGCTCAGCGGTTGAGCATCGACCTAGGATCCAGGTGATCGGGGTTCGAATCCCGGTCAGGGCACATGCCGGGATGCGGGCTCCATCCCCAGTCCAGGGCACGCAGAAGGCAGTGATCAATGACTCTCATCATTGATGTTTCTCTCTCTCCCTCCCTCTCCCTTCCTCTCCCTGAAATCAATAAAGATATATATACTTTTTAAAAGCCATTAAAACAAACAAACATAGAAAGCCAGAGAAACTGTGACTTCCTTTTATACAAAGCTCTGTGGTGTCAATAAATTCTCACATACTTTTCAGTTGATTCCCATGGCAATGCCCAGTAAAATAAAGGGCAGAGGGTCACTTCTAAACAGCAAGCTTCTAATTTGCCACATCATAACTGATCAAGAGAAGCAACAAGAAGCTAGACGTGCACACAGAAAATACTACTTGAGGTACTAGGGCATAAACCTACTTAATAAATACAGTAACAGCTAGAAGTACATCCAGCGCATAGAAGGTAAAGGGATGGAATCTTCATTCACCGAGATTCCTAGGATGGAGGGCAAGGCAAATAAGGCCCAGAGAGAGGATTCTCGTGCGATAAAGAGGAATTAGTGACAACACCTAGCAATCACAGAAGGATTTAATTGTAAGAAGAGGAGAATTTATTGTTTTAATTTTTTAATACTACTTTATTAAATTTATTGGGGTGACAATGGTTAATATGAACACTTAGGTTTCAGGTGTGAGTTTCTGTGTTACAAGATCTGCGTATTGCTCTATGTGCCCACCACCCAAAGTCATATCTTCTCCTGTCACCATATATTAAGACCCCCTTCAGCCCCCATCCCCCACCCCCTTCCCTCTGGCAGCCACCACACTGCTGTTTGTGTCCATGAGTTTCAGTTTCATATCCTACGTATGAGTGAACTCATGGTTCTTAGCTTTTTCTGGCTGACTTATTTCACTTAGCATAATATTTTCAAGATCCTCCATGTTGTAGCAAATGGCAGTATTTCCTCCTTTCTTACAGCTGAGTAGTATTCCACTGTGTACGTGTCCCACACCTTCTTTATCCAGTCCTCTATTGAGGGACACTTTGGTTGTTTCCATGACTTGGGCACAGTGAATAATGCTGCAGTGAAATAGGGCTGCGGATACATGTTTTTGAGTTTTTCAGGTATATATCCAGGAGAGGGATTGCCGGGTTGTCTGGTAGCTCTATTCTCAATTTTCTTAGGAATTGCCAGACTGCTGGTTGTACCAGTCTACATTAAGACGAGAATTTAGAGAAAAAGAGAAGTTTGTATTCAAAAGCCTTGGTGGGAAATGATTACAGAGCCTGTTAGGCTGTCCCAAATTCTGTTGACCCTGTCGCTGTAGGAATAGCTTTCCAGCAAATCTTCGCTTTCTTCTTCACTTAGTTTGCCCCTCATTTCCTGTTCCTTTTCAAACAGATACCCCAATAGAGAACAGCATTGCTCAACAGGATTGAGAAAGTCCTATTAATCAGTGAGCCACAGAAAAGAAAGGAGTGATCCAGGGCTGAAATGTATAAGAAACAAGACATTCAGGGAAAGAAGCTAGAATAAAATGTGAAGTGGGTCACGAAAGAATGAGCAATGGAAGCAGTGGTAATTGTTAAAGAATCCACATATTCTTCCTCTTTTTATCCCTCAATATTGGCTATAAGCCTTGGAAGTAGGAACTGTGTTCCAGCCTTTAAACCATAAGCACGTTCATCATCAGCCCTGTGGGAACTACTTAGCTCCAGCCCATCTGCCTAGTGGCTATTGCAATTGGTTATGTCACAATTTCAAATGCTTTGCCCTCGGTGTCCAACACTAGAAGTAGAAGGAGGGACATCTTCATAATTTTGTCTTTCCCCTAATGTCAGCTTTCTCAAGTCCTCAGACTTCTGACTCCTTATTACTAGGGTGTGAAACATCATTCTGTTTCTTCCCATTTGACTTGGCATATATTAGGGAGACAGAAAAGGGAGCGACAGTTCATTGGAATGGAGCCCTGAGTAAGTTAAATGCCTCCTGAATAAATGTGTAGTATCTCTTTCCCAGGCTTAGGTAATTGCTTTTTTATTTATCTCGAGCCATTTTCACCCTTTCCAAATGCCTAATAGAGTCACTCCCCCCATACAGGGGATTTTCATCACAGAAGCTCACAGGATGCAGGCTTTGCTGATAAAAATAATAAATAAATAAAATCATGGAGTTCACATTACAGCAAGTGGAAACCGAAGTTTTACATTTATATATGAAATTAAAATTGCTTTCTGCCCATATTATACAAAATGAAAATCGTAGCTCAGTCAAGCAGCAGACAGAGGTTGAATGCATTTTGAGCGGGATGTCTGAAAGTTCCTTTTTCAGGGCAAGCACCCTTCGTGGGCCATGCAGACGTTTATTAATAAGTTAATATGGCGGTATTCATTCTAATCATATATGGTATCTGTCTGGTGCAAGAGTGAAAGTCTAGGTAAAGGGAGAAAAGATTAATGTCGTCGAAATGAACATGGTTGATGAATACTCCCCTTAAAGTGAATGAAAATAAAATTTAAATGGAAGGAAATAATTAAGCAAACAAAAAGAAAGCCAAGATGTGAAGAATGCGTTATCACTCTACACTGAAACATTATCTATGTCAAAAGCTTTGCTCCTTAACACCAATCAGAGCTTTATATTTTCCCCCTTAACCAGACACTCAGGGGACTGAGATCTACAGTCTGTGCAATTGTTTTAGTGAATAAAGAACCTCAGGCCCTGAATTATAAGAAGAACACATTTCAGTCATGAGAGCTCTTTTTCATCATTAAAGCGCGGATTATTTCACAGTGCCCTAGAGGCTCTATAACTAAAAGACATTTGCTACTGGTAGACACATATGGACAATAAATACGATAACACAAAACAGTTATGCTTTGTCTGTATTTAGCCAACGTAATGAAAATATGCCTAATTTCACAGAGACAAACACTTTTACAGAAAACAGTGCATGTGACTTCAAATTTGCTTCGGTTTATTCTGCTCTTGGACTTGATAGATAATGTCTGCTCTAGGAAAATAAATACTTGGGATGTTAATTAATCTATAGCTCAAGAATGACCATGACTCCCACATTCTGCTCTCAGAACAGCCATCATTATTCATGATGGCACTCTCCCACCAGCCCCAAATTTCAACACGGATGACTCAAAAGAACATGCAGGGCAGTGACTAGCAGTTGCCTGTGTCTCAGTTTCTTAATCATTGGCATAGGTGGGCAAAAGGTTTGGGTTACATGGTTTCAGATAAAATTAGGAATTAATTTTACAATATTAAACTTTAAAATAACTGAAAGTAGTTTTAATAGTCAGTATAACCTCATTTTAAAGATGTAGGAATTAAGGCCAACAGTGAAGTGATTTGCTCAAACTAGCAGTTATTTGTAGAGCAGAAAAGGACCTAAGAGGAGAAAATTAGTCCAATCCATTAGTTTTATACAGAAGGAAATTGAGGTACAAAGCAGAAAGATTTTGGATTTTGACTAAGAACAGTTGTTGAATCCTATGCCAACCTCAATCAATTGAGGTGGCTTCTGCCCAGCTGGTGTGGCTCAATGGGTGAGCATCAACCTGTGACCCAGGAGATCACTGTTGGATTCCTGGTCAGGGCACATGCCCAGTTGCAGGCTCAATCCCCAGTGGGGGTTGTGCAGGAGGCAGCCGATCAATGACTCTCTCATCATTGATGCTCCTGTCTCTCTCCCTCTCCCTTCCTCTCTCTGAGATCAATAAAAATATATTAAAAAAAAAAAAAAAATTGAGGTAGCTTCCTATAGACTACTGTGTTGCAAAGGATTCTAAAGCTCACTCTGAGCCTAATGGATCAGTTGATCAATTAGCAATGACCAATTAGCAATGTCTCTCAGGTTTGAGGGTAGGGAAGGGCAGAAAAAGAACATTATTTAACCTTCTTATTCTGAGCCCAATGGCACCAAAATGAATACAAGAGAAGGGTCGGATTCTGAAATAACCCTTCACTTTAGAGGAGAGGATGCTTTTCTCATGTTTGCATACGTATTCTAGTTTATATGAAAGCAATTTTGCTCAATAGCTATAATTAGGTTGGTATTCTGATTTACTACAACAGTTCTGTGAATGTAGTTAATGCTCCTGAGATCTAGTCTTATAGTGCTGACAACTTCAATTTTCTGAGCCTGCAAGTTTCAAGGTCAAGCTCTGGAATATGGTAGCATCACCAAGGTAATGTGAGGCCATTTGGGGGAAAGCCAGCTGGCTTTCTTCTTTTAACAGGCCTCTGCTTCTTCATGTGCTGCACAACGTTGTCTTCAAAGTTCCATCCAGTATATTTGCACCTAATTTTAGATAACAGTATAGAAAATCACAACTTAGAAAACAAGTTAGAATATTTCATTTTAAAGAAGTGTTTATCACAAGGTCCCTAATAATAACAAACTCCCCTGGTACATTTAAAATAAGATTTGATTTTCACAAATTGTTTAAAAATAACTCCTCAGTAGCATAGATGGACTGCATCAAGTAATATTCACATGTCCATGAGCGACATCTACCAGAAAAAAAAGCCAAATAATTGGCATTGTAAAACGATTTCTCATTCTAAGAATCAGATAGCATATGGCATTTCGCAAGATCTGCTCTTGAAGAGTGTCATTACTATTCTGCAGTGGAGTCACTAAAGGCAAAACAGATGCAAGAAAGGATTACAAAGTCAGCAAGGAAAGGCATCATTGTTAACAACTTATTTTTGAAGACTCAAGTAAAGAACAAGCTCAAATTGAGTTTCAAGGAATTTTCTTTCTTTCCTGAGCAAGTATTTAATTGTAAATAAGTGGGCATATTCCTTTTTCAGGTTAAAAACAAACACGATATGGCTTTTTATGGTTTCTTAGTTATTGTTCATAAATGTTCACAAGGATATCAAGATATTAATAATATTTTACTGGTCTTTCTGGTAGTTGCTATATCCCTTCAGCACCCCTACTTTCTATTGCCTTCCTTATGCCTAGGTTACAAGAATAGGAGTTTAAGTCTATGAAAAGTATGCTCTTGTTTCACTCCCTGAAGGAAAAATGTAAAAGCATAGATTAAAACATGATGCAGAATATGTAAGTTTCATGTCAACTATCTCATTTTGGAAATATGTTTGTGAATCTTGCCTAGTACCACTAGCACTTATAGTAAATTGTTATCTATACCACAATGGTATTGCCACCAGAGATAGTCCTTGATCAGAGTCTTCTTTGTGCCTTTTATCACCATAGCAGAAAATAAAGTTGCTAGTTTTCTTGTACTTTAACAAACATCACAAAATTGCTATACCTGTGATATGGATCTGAAAATTGGCATTACTTCTTCAAGAAAAATACAGTGTTGGGGATAAAAACCTAAATTTACATACTGGATTATTAAGAAATAACTGTTGGCAAAATGGACACTATAGTTGAAAGTTTTTATTTTTATGATCAGACAATGATTTTAAAGTATTTATTGTATTTCTTCAATAGTAAAAGGAATCTCAGTTGTCTTTTTCCTAGCCTATGGTAATATACATAATAAATTAATGTTACCTTATTACAACTTTTAAATTACATACAGTGGAACCTCGTTTCTTGAACTTAATTCCTTCCAGAAGGCTGTTGGAGAAGCTATTTATTCGAAAACTGAATCATTTTTCCCCATTAGAAATAATGTAAATTGAATTAATATGTTCCAGACCCCCAAATAATTTCCAGTTTTAACCTTCCCTAAATACAGTATATGTCTAATGTACTGTTTAATCTATAAACAAACCACCCCCTACTAGCCTTAAATGAATTTTTCACATAGCATTGCCTCCTCAGAAATGCTATCATGGCTAACTGCTTTTCGTTTATCCAAATCAACAACAATTTTTCTACCTATTCAATTGTCTGTGATTGCTGTTTTGTGAACATGTTTTCACACCCTTAGCAACATTAGCACTCTTGATGGCCTCTTTATGCTTTTAAATTGTGCTAGTTGTCCATTTTGCCTGTCACAAAAGCATTCTCTTCTTTATTTGTTGCCTGAGAGATGCTTTTTGTCCTGCTGAGGTATCAGCATGAAAGTGTTGTCAGGTGAAAAACCTAAGTTTTGTTCCACAACCTAGACATTTTTTCTGTGAACAGCTTGGTCAAGAATCAAACTGTTCGAGTTGAGAGACTATGGCTTGACTGTAATTGCAAATGTATGTGATTAGGGAAAGCAGAGATACGACTAGAGGCAACTACAAAAATCTAAAACAAGAGAATGGTGCATAGACCAAGTCAAAGACAGAACAGAGGAGGAGGTTGGATTAATAACTGTTTCTGGGACACAGTCTAGAGGATCTGAAACTAGCTTGTGTAAAGGCAAAAGTCAAGGATAAATTAAAGTTTCCCAGCTTGGTACACTAAATAGTCAAATATTTACTACTAAATAGATATTCTTCTACATATATAATACTATATATGTAGTATGTATGTATATATATATATATATATATATATATGTGTGTGTGTGTGTGTGTGTATTGATGAAGGGAATAAATCAAGCATTTATCCTGAGTTTTCTAAACAAAACAAATAGGCTTAAAAGATTTATGCAGTTAAATTGATAATGAGTAAAGGGTCTTTTTCACAGAAAAAGTCAGGCTATTTAATGGAAAAAGAAAGGCTACCCTTAGAAAATCATCATTTTGCAACACCTAATGAAATAATGGAGCTAGGCATGGTCATTAATGCATTCTAAACAATTAGGTGAAAAGTTGATGGGGAACTTGATTAAGAATGGTTAGATTGACACAACTAGAAGACGGTGTTCAATCACAGCTTCCCCGACAGTAGGATCACAGACGTGCTATGCCTCCTGGTGTGATGCCATAGCAAGTGTATGTTGTCCCACCAGTGAAGTACTCTCAGGAAAACAAGATGAGAGCCTAAATCTAACCAAACCTCTGATAAAGTTATCAGTAAACCAAAAATTGAGTGAATGAGGAATGGTTTAAACATCATCAATAGAAAGTCTGCAGGCAAATACAAAATGTGAGACACTCCACAAATAAATGACAAAAAATTATGTTCAACAAGGAAAAGGCATGAAAAAATGTAAATGAAGAGACTTATGCAATATACAGACCATGCTTGGATCATAATTTGAAAAAAATCAACTAGAACTAGAAAAATACATTCATTTTGACAATTGAATGTGGTTAGAAACTAGATATTAGATGATATTAAACAATCATTGTCAATTTTGTTAGTTTAGTAATAGCATTTTACTGTGGGTAAATGTATATATGTGTGCATGTATATATGAATACATGTGTGCATGTATATAAGAATACACACATATATATCCTAACTGATAGACATGTATATTGAAGCACCTACAGATAAAATGATGAAATATCTGAGATTTGCTTTAAATTGCTATTCATAAGAAAATACCTAGAAGAGTAGATGTGCTAGACTGATAAAATGTTGATCACCATGAAAGGTAAAGGGGTGCATGGAGAGTTATGATACTATGTTCTTTGATTTGGAATATGTTTGAAAATTTCCACCAAAAATTTTAAAAATTCAAGAAACCTTTTTATGAATAGAATTATAATGGTAGATTTCAATATGTCAGCCTTCTTTATAATCTGGCTAGATCTGGTAGTCAAAGAGGGAGGAAGAACATGTTGAAAACAACTAAGGCAATTTACAACCTACATTTATTGTAAGCGTAGAAAACGTTGTTTCTTGAATATAGGTCATTTTAGTATATGCAGAGAAAGTTTACAATACATTAGGAAGTTCCTTATAAACTTTAACACTTTCAAAAAGTTGAGATTTACAGCAACATACTATGTTCATAATATATTACATTCAAACTCAAAGTTAAAGACAAATTACTAGAGATAATTACAGAAACTTGAATAGCAACTGTATATTAGATAACATTATTTATATTTTACTAAGTTTCTTAGATATGATGGTACTATTATGGCTATGTAGAAGACAGTCTTTGCTCCTAAGAGATGCCTGCTGAAAGATTTGGTGATGAAATGTACTTATCTCTGCAACTTAATTTTTTTCTTTAAATATATCTTTATTGATTTCAGAGAGAGGAAGAGAGAGGGAGAAAGAGAGAGAGAAACATCAATGATGAGAGATTCATTGATTGTCTGCAGCCCGCAACCCGGGCATGTGTCCTCACCGGGAATCGAACCCCAATCTCCTGGATCCTAGGTTGACACTCAACCACTGAGCCACGCCCGGCAGAGCATCTGCAACTTAATTTGAAATAATTCTGCCAAAACATTCCATATCCACAAACACAAGAGGGAGAGGTGAGAAATAATTCAATTGTTAAAAATGTTAGCAAATAGCGAATCTGGATGAAAGTTATGCATGTGTAATTATACTATTCTTTTAACATTTTTAGAGATGTGTGGGGGCTAAAAAATATAATTTTCTTCCCACCTTCTAAATTCTTCTAGTTGAACTAATAATCAAATAAACAGAGACAGATCAACAGGGAAAAAATGTACAAAGTTTATTATATGAATGCACATTTGTGGATGCCACAATGAGACCCCAAGGAGCACTGGGGAGTTGAGGTTTATATGCCACTATGGATAAAGAAGAAATGGGCAGTGATGAGACTTCAGAAGGGGAAGATAGGCAATTAACAGGTAGCCAAAAAGAATGAAACACACATGGTAGTCAAATACCTGCTAGGAAACCCAGAAACAATAAGGCAGGGGAGGAATCCAGTTAACCTTGCTTGGGTCCTTCTCATCTAGTGCCAAGGTGGGTGTGCTAAGATTCCCTACCTGGAGCAGGCCTTCCCTCTTAACTTCTCAGGCAGGAAATGGAGAGTGGCCAAGGTTCTTTTTGAGTCTTTTGTTTCTTAATCACCAATTTAAAATCAATCACAAAAAGTCAATGGGGGGAAAAAGAGGACATCTGTAATATTTTCAACAACAAAGATAATTTTTTTTAAAAAAGCACATTTTGGGGAGGTAAAACTTTGGTCTCCTTCATTGTGAAGCTTATTATGGTAGAGGGTTGGGAAGAAAAGTAAAATTACAAAACAATAAAAAAGGTGAATAAATAAAATTTTTAAGTTAGGAAGTTAAGAAATATATTAATCGTAACCCTTGGGTGAAAGAAAAAATAAAAATATGAAATTATATTCTCTAGTGTACAGAACATTTCATACAAATATGTTCCTCTCCAAATGGTCATGGGTGTAGGAGTTGACTTGATCTTTAAGGATATTTTAGCAACAGGAATGTATGAGTCTAAACACCCCAAAACCATCATAATGATAATAAAAGCTGATATTTCCTGGCAATTTACGAATTCCTGGCAATGAAATACATACTACAAATATAACCTCATTTAATCTTCACCAAAAACTTACTTGTAAGCACTATTATCCTCCAACTTGACAGTGGTCCCATGGGCTGGTAAAAGGTGGAGTGAAGATTGCTCCCCTTTATTACTATGTATGTACAGCATCATTACTCATCAGTTACATCTTGCCCTTCCCATCAGAGCTGGCAGTCGCCATGCTCTATAAATGAACAAAAAAGTGGAACCAGAAGCATGGATACATGCGACAGACTGACAGGTGCCCGAGGGGAGGGGGTGGGGGCGACTGGATAAAGAAAGTGAAGCGTTAGCTAAAGAACATACATGCATACCCCATGGACATGGACAGTGGTTCAGTGGACAAGGGGGAGGAGCGGGCAAAAGGCCAAAAGGCGGGAAAAGGGGGACACTTGCAATTATGTCAACATTAAGAAGTTTTAATTAATAAATAAAATAAAAGTAAAAAATTAAAAAAATATATAAAAATTAACAAAAATAGCATAACAGTGCCTGGTACATAAAAATATACAGTAAACATCAGCTATCATTATTGCAAAGGGCAGAGGGGGCAGGCATTCCTTCCTGCAGCAGGTTCATATGGTTTTGGAAAAAAACTGACGATGTTCCAAAATAAAAAGCTTAAGAAGAAACACGAAACACAGAGGTACTAAAAGTAGCAACATTTATCAATTCCTTAGAAGATGAGCTAAATTCAATGATATCTTCAAATAAAGTGCCTCCTTAATATTAAGCATAAGCTTAATAAACATTTGTCAAGTAACTGAATTTAATAATTAACATCTAATAGAGATGGCTAAACAACAACAAAAAATAAATTCCAGGGCTAAAAGTCTTTCTAAAAGAAAGAGTTAATTAGACCACTGCTAGCAAAGTGAAAAAAGACTGGTCTTGGGGCATGGAGTATAAACACCAGCAGAGTGGCCAGGTAGGAAAGACAACGTGTCCATCATCCCGGAGTCTTTCAAGGGTTTTTATACATCAGGTAAGAGGAAGAGAGATGTTAGCTGTTCTGAAAGGACTTACAACTATAGACAAAGGGGGCGGGAGAAGGTGAAGCAGGCTAGTTCTGGATAGGCACAGCAGAGTCCATGAGGAAGGAGTGCCTGCCCCTGTGGGCTGGCTGTGGGCAGCAGAGTGGAAAGTTCACGTGTGAACAAAGAGCGGAGGCCCCTGGGGTTCTGTGGCTCCTGGCTATTTTCTTAGATATCCATGTAAACAGTCACCTAGAAATTAATCCTAATTTCCAACAGATATACAATAATTAACAGGCTAACTGTTCTCTCCCTCTCTCCTCCCACCCTGTCTGACTCCTATGATTTTAGTTTAGAACATCTCAGGATTTTTTTCCAAGATTTAGAAAATCAGTATTATTTGCCTCATTTAAAAGTAGCAGTAAAATATCAAACATTGTGTTTAAACTTAATCTTGAATTCATGAATTAAAAGGAAAAAAAAATCCAAGATCATTCCATGAAGTGAGCGTATCTCACCAAATGTCCTATCACAGCAATAGGGAGATCAGACCAAAGAAATATTATTGAAGAAAGGTTGGTCATGGATGTGTTGCGAGCATTCACCACCGTCTATTTAACATGGAAGATAAACTGTTCTAATCTGTCAAGTAAAAAACAGCCCATTTTCTTCAGAGCTGTCTACCTTTCATGGCAGAAACGTTAGCTTTGGGTGGCTTATCTGCACCAATCCTTCCTATTTTATCAAAAGGATAATTAAGGAATAAAATAATCCTTAAAGCACAAAGCATGGTCAATATATTTCCCATCCATTTACAAAAAAAGTAATTATCCAGAAAGTCATAAGTTCTATCTAAAACCTGAAACATGCTTTTTTTTTTTTTTTTTTTTTTAATGAAGTTAATAAGAAGTGAGTGAAGTAAGGAGGACTCTCGGGGTAATTTACTACAGACTCTAAGGGGGCAGCACCTAATTTAAGTTAATGGAAATACGGCTCCCCTTCTGCAATCTACATCTCCATTAATGCCAAGCCTAAGGTTATCTAAGAATCTAAAAACACAGAAGCAAATTAGAATATAGTTTTGCTGTTTTCAAAACAGATTATGTAAATACCGAAAAGTGAGAGAATAAACAATCATTCTCAATTCTTTTTAACTACGATATCATCTCTCCAACCTGAGGCTCATATTTCCGAGTATCCCCATGGTAAAATAATTTGCAGAAGCAGAATTTATAAGCCTATGGGGAAACAGAGTTATGGAAACAAAACCAAGTGAACATAGTAAATTATTTTAAAAGGTTTAATAGTCACTAAAATAAAAATAATAGCTTAGATGTATTGAAGAAGTAACAACATGTTATTATACATGAAAGGAGGAAAAACATAAGCAAGATATAGACTTTTTGGGGAATATGACTTTTTTTTAATAGGAAAAAACCTCTTACAATGCCTTGCCCTTATGAAATATTTAGGAAGTTTCTGGATAAGCAAGCGTTACACAAAAAGACGGATAAAGTACTGGGTATAATAAAGAAACAGGAATCTACCATATGGAACTGCAGTGGGCTGTGAGTGTGAGGGAAAAGCTGAAGGTAAGGGAGGAGACTGGAGACAGTACCCAACTGAGGGTGAGTTGAGCATTTTATCCTGAAGGGAGGACGATTGAAGCTCTCTTCAGAAAGCTGTTCATTATTCATTTTTAAATTATTTACTCTTCGATTTTCTAATTCCTAGCCATAATCTCCAAATCATTACTAAAATTCTCTCAGAAACAACCAAATACCTTATGCGAATGGTGTTTTATAAAATGTCAATATTGAATAAATTTGGGTCAGATAAAAATAAACAATTGCAACAGATGAAATGCAAAATCTGTAGAAACAGGGATCACTATTAGGAGTGAAATGTGAGCCTCTCCTTCACCAACTTCTCAGAGATATTGAAAGGAGGGCTGGATTAAGTTGAATTTACCTGAATTTGCAAGAAAGAAGGAAGAGCCTGACTGACACCATCCCATCTCCTCAAATTCTCCTTTCTTTGTAGTTTAAAAAATAAGCTTACAAATATGTGCTGCTTTCTGACATATAGTATTAAAAAGCATCTCACACCACACACAAAAATTAACTCAAAATGGATTAAAGTTTTGAACATAAAATCTGAAACCACAAAACTCCTGGAAAAAACACAGGGAAAAAGCTCTTAGACAATGGTCTTGGGAATGATTTTTAAAATTTTACAGCAAAAGCAAAATACACAAGTGAGATTACATCAATCTAAAAAGCTTCACACAGCAAAGGAAACCATTAACAAAATGAAATAAGAGAAAAATATTTGTCAATCATATGTTTGATCAGAGGTTAATAACAAAAATACATAAAGAGCTCATACAACTCAATAACAAAACAAAATAAAAATATCATTAAAAAATGGGCAGAGAAACTGAATAGAAATTTTTCCAAAGAAGACATAACAAATGGCTTACCAGTACATCACTAATCATTAGAGAAATGCAAATAAAAAATACAATGAGACATCAAGTCACACCTATTAGAATGCTATTATCAAAAAGCCAGGAGATAACAAATGTTGAGGATATGGAGAGAAGGGAAGCTTTGTGAGCTGTTGGTGAGGATGCAAATTGGTGCAGCCATTACATTATCCAGTAATCTAGGTATATATTGAAAAGAAGTGCAAACAGACTATTGAAGAAATAATTGCACTCCCATGTTTTTTGCAGCATTATTCACAATAGCCAAGACATGTAACTAACCTTAGTATCCATCAATGAATGAATAAGGAAAGAAAATGTGTTGTATATGGGCATGGCATATTATTCAGCCATGAGAAAGAAGGAAAGCCTGCCATTTGTGACAGGACAGATGGATCTTCATTGTCCTAAGTGAAATACAAATACGACACAATATCACTAATATGTGGAATCTTAAAATAAAATTAAAAAGTCACATTCGTAGAAACAGAACACAAAATTGGCTGCCAGGGACTGTGTGTTGGGGAAATAGGGAGAGGCTGGTTAAAGGGTACAAACTTTCAGCTATAAGGTAAATATGATCTGAGGATATAATGTAAAACATCGTGACTACAGTTGATAACACTGTGTTGTATAACTGAAATTTGCTGAGAATAGAACTCAAGTGTCCTCACCAAAAAATTAAAAGCACAAACAAAACGGACCAAATAGGCATACGAGGTGATGCTGTATTAATTTACTAGGTGGAGGAAATATTTTTCACATTATATACACACATCAAATCACGATGTACACTTAAACTGTATTACAATTTTATCTGTCAATGATAGCTAGAAAAAAAATCACAATGTCCACAGTCCTCAAGCCAAACATTAAGTGATTATTTTTAAATTACTCAGAGTAAAACAGTTTCCCTAAGTCATAGAATTGTTGCCTAATTCACATATACTTGTGAAGTTCTTGTGAATTTGGAAAGGTATACAAGATAAATCTAAACCCTAATGCTTTGTGTTCAGGGAATTTGTGATTCGTGAGAAATCATCTGGTAGTGTACTTCATAGCCAAGAAATCTAAAATATTTTAGGTATAAAGTTTCATGATACCAAATTTTATAATATGCAGGTTACCTTAAACTTTGAGTTTTTGTGACATCATTTGAATGAAAAGCATGATGACTTGTTTTCTGCTACAAAGGGTTCTGAGAATCATTAGATAAAGCAAGTAAACAAAATTGGCAAATTAGCAATCTATACACCAATAAGGATTTTTACTATAATAATATTTATGTATTTTTGTTATCAGGTCCTGCATCCTCTGCCCCCTTGCTCCCCGCCAATATTCTCTAAACTTTTGCCTAGAAATCTATTAACTTGGGGCCCTAAATAACTTCTTAAAATTCTACAGATTTGGGGGCCCCATGAAAAATCAAGAGTCACTAATAAGTAGAGTTAAGTATTGATATCTTAAATTGCTGTGGAAACAAATGAGTGTTTTAAAAGGTTAGATCCTTTCACCAAGGTTGAATATTTGTTAATATCCTAAGTAGGATTCAAACCTAAGAGTAACTAATCTTAATACATTCTTACTGTACTTTCCACATGCACTACACCCAGAATGCTGGAATTAGATAATTGTCATCAGTATTAACAATGTCTCTTGAGTTTGGAAACACAACTTGAAGTTGTTTTCAGTCATAACATAGGTTCTATGGATCCATGCTCTAGACAGCTAACTTAGAGGCGGAATTTTGGAATATCAGCCCTTTACAAACTGAAAACTTCCAGGTTAAGGACAGAATGGTAACACCAGCTAGCATGGCTCAGTGTTTGAGCATCGACTCATGAACCAGGAGGTCAAGGTTTGATTCCCAGTCAGGGCACATGCCCGTGTTGTGGGCTCAATCCTCAATAAGGGATATGCAGGAGGCGGCTGATCAGTGATTCTCTCTCATCACTGATGTTTCTACCTCTCTCTAACTCTCCCTTCCTCTCTCTGAAATCAATAAAAACATATTAATAAAAAAAAAAAAAAAAAGGCAGTGGTAATAGTCCACAATATCAGCTAACCCTAAACTTTTTAGTCAAATGTGATAACTATTAATTGATAAGTAAAATATATAAAAAAACCCAACAAAATAAAAAATAAATATAAATAATGATAAATACAGAATCCAAGTAATGATTTTCTCTGGTAGGTGGAGGCAGGGAGAAGGGATAAAAGGGACAGAGGGTTAAATGTGGGATAATCAGGAGATCCTGGCTTTGTTTTACATGGTGGGTTTGCAGGTATTCATTTCAATATCATGAGGGAGGGAGGGAGGGAGGTCATGCATTGACCCGTGATAACTGCTTTGAACCAAGTATTATGATTAATTCAATTCTGGGCACCTGAGTTTCAAAGGTGGGCAGAGGAGGTTTTAGAATTCACTATGCTATAAAAACTTAGGAAGCATAGTCTTACACAATCAGAGTTTCCTTTCTTTATTAAAATGAATGATTTTATTTTATTTTTTCCTGATGAAGAAATCTATTAAATAAAGCAATCACTGAAAAAGTCTTGGAAAAATACTCTGAAAATCTCTTTTCAAGTAGGACTTCAGAAGCAAGCATACATTTAGAAATTTTGGCTAGCATCTGTGAAATTTCACTTATATTTAAACAGAGCTGTGAATGTCTCCCCAGGGCACCTACCATTCTATTTTAATTATGCCACTTAAAAAAATTGTTTTAGCATCTAACAGAGCACACATGATGTGAAAACACTTGTTAAACCACCTCCTCCGCAGTTTTAACAATAAGACAAATATGAGATCATTGCGTTTCTCAAGGCTCATTATATGAGAATTAGTACTGTGGCACTATTTTCACAAAACATTTGCCCTTGATGATACTGTCTTATTATATATATTTGCCATTTGGGGGAACTCTTTCAAATTTGCTTTACACAAATTTTATATTAGAATTATAAGATATTATAACATAAAGCTTTGAAATGTTATAGTGGTGGCACAAATCCACTCAAGATATTCAAAATAAATGACACGCCATCCATTAAGGATGGCTTTAAGTCATATTTTTATGTCAAACTCTCAGTCTAAAAAACAAATTGTAGGTTTTTTAGCTCAGTTGTATCATATCAAAGACATAATTTAAATACGCCAATTTTAAGATACAAAAAAAAAAAATAGGTTGCATGTATGAAAAAGTTAAATTACTTATCCCTTTGGAGTAACTCTCTTGGGAGAAGTTTAGGTTTAAAGTTACATTCCTCAAGCTACTTGTTTAAGCTGTATTCTACTCTACATATAGACAATTGTACAGAATACAAGCACGGTACTAGGCACCAAAAACTTCTAACTACAGTACAAGAGTTGGGGCAGAGATGTTGATCATGCTCTGCTGACCGTGATTGTGAAAGCGGGGAGGGCACCTAACAGGAATAGAACCATAATTGTTTAATGCTCATTCACCTTACTAACTGTAGGTTTTCTTACAGACCCTGGGACACTGGAGGATGTGCTGCAAGAAGAAAAACAGAGCTGTTAAAAGATAAGAGGCACCTTGGGGCCTGGATGGGTCCATTGCTCAGAAAAGAGAATGCATTTTGAGAACAAAGGACAAGATGCACTATAATTTGGTTGCCTTGCCTGGAGCCTGACCCCCTCTGGGAGTTTGCCTCAGGAATGCTGACCATTTTCAGGTCCCAGGAACCAGTGGATCTGGGTTCTAACACCATTGAAAATTAACTACCTTACTATCAGACTTCAAGATCCCGGAAGGAGACACATGGACCACAGACCCTGCAGCCATCCTCTCACTCCCCTTTTCCCTTACAAGCAGCCTTTCTTTCCTATCCCCATATAATCAGCCAGCTAGTAGCAGGTAAGCAGAGCAAATTTTATGTGGACAAATCCTGCTGCTCTCCCCATACTGCCAGCATTATTGGAATAAACACTCATATGATTCCACCTTGTCTCTGCTTAATTGGCTGAAGTAGTGACAGGCAGCCCAGGACCCAGTGTGTCCAGTTTCACAGGGAGTTATTATTTTATCTGAAATTTTTCATGGCAGTTCTTTAGATGTAGTAGTGCACTTGGTTAACTATAAACTTATACAGCTCCCAAGTGACAGGCGATTCAGGTAATTTTACATTTCTCTTGCAAAACCCACAGGATCCAAAAGCAACCCTCTTGGGAAAATAATATACAGGGTGCCCCCCTCCCCCCCCCAAAAAAAATGTATACGCATTTTAACAGCTGATAGCTCAATTTTGAAAGTGAAATGTATTTTAATAAACATTGCCTTTAAAATTATTCAAAGTGTGTGTATACATTTTTGGGGGACACCCTATATATTAGCTTTATAAATACACTCTGCTCTTTCACAGTTTAACATCATGAGGAGGAGGAGGAAGGTTTGAGGCAAAGAATTCAATCCCCCTTTTTTCACTCTTGAGTCTGGAGGAGACATTTTGGTTTGAGATCTGGACTAAAGATGAAATCAAGAAACTTTAGATAATATGTTGAAACCACTGTACTGAGGTGAAGATTCTTTTCCTCTTTGTGACTTACTCACACGGTCAAAGTGAGAGTAAAGCCCAAGGGAAAAGGAAGAATAAGAATAGTTTCTGCTCTTTTACATAAAATGTAAAGAGCTAATCAGTGTTCTTTTGGGCACACTCTAGATCACCAAGATAAGAAAACAGACCTAAATTAAAAGCAGGAGCCCGGCCGGGGGTGGCTCAGCGGTTGAGCGTCGACCTAGGATCCAGGTGATTGGGGTTCGACTCCCGGTCAGGGCACATGCCCAGGTTGCAGGCTCGATCCCCAGTCGGGGGCGTGTGGGAGGCAGCTGATCAATGACTCTCATCATTGATGTTTCTATCTCTTTCTCTCCCTCTCCTTTTCTCTCTCTGAAATCAATAAAGATATTAAAAAAAAAAAAAGGAGATTTTGAAGGAACAGATGGCTGCCTTTCCCATCTGATAGTCTCCAAAATGCAAACATAACCTCATTGGTGGTTAGATAAGATGACCCGTAAATTATGGTAGAGCTGGAAGACCTCAGTCACTTCTTATGGCTCCCAGCTAGAGAAACACAATGCCTTTTTGAGCAGGATTATTTTTTCGATATATGCATTTTTCTGAAATATGTTTATATACTTTTAAAATACGTTGGAATATTGCATCCACAAAGTTATTCATTTAATCACATAGGAGCATGTGTTATATGCTATGTACTATGCTAATTACTGAGAGTTCAGGTGAGTAAGAGAGCAAAGGAGCTTATATTCTAGAAGAGTAAATGGACACAGGCCATTGCAACACAGAGATGGGAGCTGTGGTTGTAGAACTTGCAGGGGGCACTCTCTAGAAGCGATTTATTCAGACTGGCAGAGAAAGCTTACAGGAAAGAGAGTCATCTAAATGGAGACGTAAAGAATGAATAGGCATTATCCAGGTACAGGAGGTGACATGGTAACGTCTGTAATTGCAGACAAGTAATCTGATCTGTAAAACAGACTTGTATGTTTGAGATTGGAGGAAATGTGTGGACCTTTGAGGCAAAGATCTATTATCCTAAGTCCTGGCTACATCTCTAGATGAATTGCAGAGCTTCTCTTGGCTCCTCATTTTCAAATAGCATTGTTAGGAGAATAAAGTGACATTTCATATAATCTACCAAATACAGTACTGTAGGTTTCGCATAATTGTTAGATTCTTTCTGCCTTTACTTTTCTCAAAATATGCATTCCTCTGTGTTCATAGCTTTTATAGCATTTATTGATGATGAGCATTTCCATAACTAGAAAAACAAAGAGAAGAGAAAGTATTTTTTTATTTTCTTGTTATCTTTCCCTTCACAGTCAACCACTGGTAAGGATTGTGGCAAATTCACTGTTGTGTCCACTGCACCTACCTCCATCACTCTGGACCCTATTCGGTGCTCCAGACCTATATGATAGATTTGTTATTCCATCTTCCTCCAAAATGCATTATATTACGCATCCCAACCTTTTCATTCAGTATTTTGCTGTGCTCATAGTGACAATGACATTTTTTTTCCTAAAGGTACATCTATGATTTAACCTTAGGCTCCATCCTCCTTACGGACAGAGGATGGGGGATTGAAGAAATTGAGGTCAGCAGTATTTGTCTTTTCTTCTTTTGTTTACACCAGAGCCTCTCCACATGGGCACTATTAACAATTAGAACAGATAATTCTGTGCTAGGAGAGGCAATCCTATGCATTATAGATTGTTTAGCAGCATCCCTGACCTCTATCCACTAAGGTCTTTATTACCTCATTCCTAACTGTGATGGGGGAAAAAAACATTTCCAGATATAGCCAAGCATGCCCTAGCAGGCACCCTCCTAACCCCATTGAGAAACAACCTATACTATTAATACCATTCGACTCAAAATAACTTTTTATCATAGAGGAAGCTGTCAATTAATTTTTTAATTAACAAGGATAAGTAAATTCTGAAAACTGGAGAACAAAAATTAAGGTTAAGATATTTAATGCTGCAACATTAACATTTTACCAATGCAGCTGGTTCTCTACTCACATCTGTCAAACCAGGAACAAATTGGCTGAATGGGAGTGTCACCTACGGGAATATGTTAGGTTTTCTGATTTAGGAAACAGTAGTCTCAAGATCAAGGGATAAAGTATCTTTGATTTAATAAGATGATCTCAGGAGATGAGATGCTTGAAAGAATAGAAAATGCCCTGCTTCTTGGTTTGCTATGATCAGGTTACTCCTGAAGAACAGCTTTGGTTTTCAGTTCATCCTATTCCGGACTGCCTGGAGATCAAGAGTAATCACTGACAGTGGGTCGATATTGACAAGAAAATTGTATTGGACGCCTGAAGCAGTCTATACATTTTATGCTTGAAGAAAGAAAATACTTGAATTTCTTTCCTAGGGTGCCTAAAAGATGATTATAGGACTAATTGCTAGCATTCAAGTGAAAATGTTATGTTGTGGATGAAAAGAAGCCACCTACTAAACCTGAAAAGCTCAGGGCAGGCCTGTGCGGCAGCCTTGCAAACTCAGAGGCCTAAAATAACCACAAAGGATGGTCTGAAATGAAAACTTTTTAACTAAAAGCATTCTATGGTGGGTAGTCACCCCCTAAGGCAGTATTTTTCCTTCACAAAGGTTAATTTTCTCCTTAACTAAGCCTGTCTTTTGCATCTGAGATAACATACCTAATTAACATGTCTTTGCAAAACAAAGTAATTTCCTGTTTTTCCAGGCCCTCAAAGCACCAGGGCTGAGACCAGGAATCTTCTCGTTGTTATTGATCTCTTGTTAACTGTTGACTGTTAACTATCCTGTACCCACCTATGTAAAAAGAAGTTAAGCTTCTATCATTTTACTTTTTATCCAATCCCAGAGGTTTCCTTGCTAATCTATAAAACAAGGTGCAAAATTGCCATTCTCTGCAGCATTATCTCCATCCCTTGAGGTTCTGGCTTCTTGGAAACTGTTGCCAGTCTGGCTCAAATAAACTCACAAAAATTCTTCACCGGTTTGAATAATTTCTTACATTAAAGATGTGCTCCTCAAATGTTAATTAGTTTACATTTCAGAATTTCAAAAATCAGATTTATTTTACCATTTCCATTGAGTATACATCTATACAGCACTAGAATGTATATTCAAATTCAAATTAGCATATATGGGATCTTCTCTCTAATATTTACCTGTTTCTTCTATCAGATTTGAGTCCCAAGTACACTTTACCTTGGTTTCAATGCCCTAGAGAGGAATTTAATTAGACTCTTTGGTGCTCTGTATGAGCTTGCACGTGTATGCTAGTGTGTGATAAGCAGTGTTTTTACAGTGGTGTAGTAATCATTACTTTTTTATGTATATATGATGGATCTTTTTAGATGCTATTTAGTGCTGAGACTATTAAAGACAATCAAGCATGTATTTCTGTTGATCTAGTAACCCTACAGAGTTCCTTCCATTGACACTGCTTTGAACTCTGCTGCTCACTTTTATTTTTCTGCCAAAATAGATCCTCTGGTAGTTTTTAAATAAAATAATCAGAGATTTCTACGTGCTCTAAATAATTTAAGTGAACGACAATCTTTCCTTTCCACTGGTACTTTTGTGCAGTCTAAAACTATTTTTCTATGGTCACATTTAAAGATCCTGTATTAAAAGATATTTTCAGTTCAAGTGTGAGAATGCTTACACTTGAAGGGTCACTTTTGAAGGGTACATGGAAATCCTTGAGCAGTAAGGTCAACCTTTATTCAACAATACTTTCCCCCCTCCATTCATTCTATACTAGGAAAATTAAAAACTAGTTATTTTGGTCCTGGCTGATACGGCTCAGTTGGCTGAGCATTGTCCCATGCACCAAGAGGTCGCATGGGTTGTTAGGGCAGATGCCTGGGTTCTGGACTCGATCCCCAGTAGAGGGTGTGCAGGAGGCAGCCGATCCGTTTCTCTCTCTCTCCTTCTCCCCTCCTCTTGCTCTAAAATCAATAAAATTATATTTTTGAAAACAAAGAGTTTGTTATTTTAAAATTGGCTAATATTGCAAAATTTAAACACTTAAAGAAAAATCAAACAAAAGCAGTAACTTTGGGATACTCAATCATCTTTTAGGTTCACCAACCAGGGCTTGATAGTCAGCAATTTTAACACCAGCTCTCTACTATCAATTTGTCTCCCTAGCTATTGATATTTTTATAATCACTATTTTGCCTCTCCCCAACTAGGAATAATTCCCACTTTCCCAGTTCTCTGCTCTTGTAATAAAAGTAAGAGCTTTGTTTGATTTGGGTGTAAGTCCAAGCTCACTGAAGCCAGTTATATACCTCTGCCTTGCCATCTTCATCTTTTGTAAATAGAACACATCTACCTCAAAGGTTGCTGTGCAAATAAAATGGAATGGTTATATAAAGAGTCACTGATAACTACCTGAATCTTTTGGATGCATAAGTAAGCTCTGGGGCCATAGAAAATGGCTGGAGGAATTTAAACAACTGTGTGCGACAGATGGGTTGTATTGATGCCTCCCTTTCTTTCTCTCTCCCTCCCTGTGTCTCACATGTGATAAAACAGAGCCCTGTAACTGGAATCTCAGAGGGGCCGTGTAACTTGCTTTAGCCAATGAGGTGTTAACAAATGTCAGAAAGTAAAAACTTTCTGAAAGAAATGCCTGAAAGATTGGGTTTGCGTGCTCTCACACATCTACATTCACCATAGGAACATGTCTAGAGTGGCTTGCCAGAGAAATGAAAAACCACTGAAGTGGAGCCCAGTTACCCAGGCAACACCTTGGCCTTGTGAGCCCCATCCAATAGCCATCACCCCAGCATCAGCTCCACCACGGACTCCATGGTGTCCTTTAGCAAAGGTCCTGTGCATGTCCTTTACTGTGTCTGGTGTTGAGAAAAGACTATAGACAAAGTAATACAAGGTAAATAATGCCTAATAGCTCTATATTTAATATTATGTACATATAGATTTAATATTTAGTTGTATACAAATATTTTGAACACTTACTTAGATCTTACTCCTCCGAACTGTCCTTCTACCACCTGCATTTCTCCCCACCTCTCTTCCCGTTTTGATTCAATCTTTCTCATTCCTCTCAACAATCAGTAAAAGGGTCTAAAGTGGGACATTTTTCTAGCAGCTTGGCAATGACTGAGCTTGCCCTAAAATAATTACTTAAGAGGTTTGTCCCCACCATTGTCACTTGTACCTATTTGCTTAATTCACATTTATATTTGGCCATTGCTTGGCCAAAGCAGTGTCCCAAAGAGAAAAGTTGGTTTCTTCTGTTGAGAAATGAATATTTCCACCTTTTTAGGGTAGAGGGAGGAAGGTTCCAACATATTTTCCCTTCCATAAAGGACTTTAATTCAGAAGTTCTGGATGTAGAATTGGTATCTTACCTAAACTAAGTTTTATGAAGAAGAGTATTAGGTTTTTTGTTGTTTGTTTGTTTGTTTGAATGTGTTTATTGATTTGAGAGAGAGGGAGGGAGAGGGAGAGAGAGAATAGAAACATCAATGATGAGAGAGTCATTGACTGGCTGCCTCCTGCACTCGCCCGACCGGAGATTGAGCCTGCAACCCAGGCATGTGCCCTGACTGGGAATCAATCCTCGATCTCCTAGATCATAGGTCAATGCTCAACCGCTGAGCCATGCCTGGCCTAGCAACAGTATTAGGTTTTTGTTGGTGGCATTTCAGTTCCTGAGCATCATCTTTGAGCCTATTGTAGTGTTTGCCAACTGCCAAATTCTGTTTAGATTGTGCATTAAATGCTTTTCTGTTCTCGTTGTTAAGCAGGAGGCCTTGCACACTTGTGCACACATGCACACACACCACCAAGAAAGTCCAAGTCCTGTCTTTCGAGGAGCTTATGCTTTAACAGATAACACACAGGAAAGACAGAGCCATGCTAAGCTTGTTTTTCAAGCTTCTCTTGTTGCTGCAAAAAATATAAACACAAATTCAATTATTTCATGTTCTTTGATGGACACTAACATTTCTTTATTCCTAGAGAAAAGTTAATTTTTTTTTTTTTTATAAGCAGAACAGGCTTTAGAGGGTGAAAAGAATCTGAACAAATTGACAATGAATAGAAAAAAGGTCTGACGAGGAGATTAACCAGGAGAAAGGGAAATACAGATGATATCTAATAATCATTGGGCACTAAATGCAGGTGTTTCCTGGTTTTCACTCTCACCCTTACCCAGTGTCTCCATCAATTATGAATTTTAAGACATCAGCTTATACTAAAATCAGAGAATCACGCATCCACTTTGTTATAAATGAGGCAATCACCAATTCTAAATATACTTTGGTGACATACAAACACTGTTTCACGTGTACTCAGTCTGACTTCCCCGCCAGCCTTTATTTTCAGCATTAAAATACATATATTTATCATTCAGCCATATGCTGTGAAATTCTCCCATCACTTGGTTTTCTCATTTTCCAGGGCAAACTTTTCAATACCCGAGAGGAAGCCACTGAAGTAGAACTGTACCACAGTGCGTTTCCAATGCGATGCGGCGGAAACAATGCTCAACGGAATTATTCTGTTAGTAGTGCCTGGGAAGCCAAGCTTAATATTCTGTGCTTTCAGTAAGTATTTGACATTTGGTCATTTTTCCCCCAGTTCTGGAAGCTTCATTCTTTGCTTTATTCCTTAGTGCATACTTATTTGGAAAAATAATATATTATCGAGAATAATTTCCAAATATTAACCCAGACACAGTAAGCTAAAGGATATTCAGTACCCAGAGCTGAGAATATGGCTGACTCTCTCTAAAACTATACAGTAGGCGAGGTTTATCTGGGGACTTCTTAGATTCCCCGCCACCCAGCAAACACTGACCGTGGTCTCTGTTGAGGAAACCATATCTGACATTGGAAAATGGGATGAGGGATGAGCCAGAGTTTGGTCTATGTAGCCTTAATACTTGTGTGTTCTTCCAGAATTCTGGTGTTTTTATTTATAATTTTTCTCTCACTCCTCAAGATAAGAAAATAGTATTATCAATTCTTTCAACTTCAATGTGTATTTCAGGCAAGAAGCTGCTGCTTCTCAAATTTGAGAAGTTGCTTCCTTACTTCTGTGAGGAAGCCTTTCCTGAATGTCATGGCAGAGCTCACCATTGACCTCCTTTGCTTACAAACATTTACCACCAAACCATGTAACATTTCCTTGTCTCCTGAAACACAGCTCTGGAACCAGAAGGCACTGGAAGCTGGGGGGCCTTGAGGAGACATGGAAGTCTGGTGGGCCTCCAGGAGGCTGATCAGAAGGCAAAGAAAATTCTGCTGGCACCTGGAGTAAAGGGGACACTTATGATGCATTGGCAGAAAGTTAGCAAAACTGTTGTCCACAGTAATGTGAAAAATAGAAAAATATTCTTAAAAACTAAATGCTGAGTAGATTTCCAGGCAGAGGGCTGATGGTGTTGCCTGGTCTCTTCTAGCTGCCTGTGATAAAATGAGAAAGGGAATAGATCAGCTAAAGAACTAAGCATTCATTTACTGAATGGAAATTAGAAATTACTGAATTAAACAGCAAGGAGCCAGACCAATCTTTTCAGCCAGCAAAGTGTTCTCTAAATAAGAAAGAGTCAAGATGAGATTATAAATGTCTTTGTTTAATACTTAGCAAAGATCTTATACCTTATAGGATCAGACCAGAAATCTGAGGAATTTTCCCCCCAAGTTTGTTATGATTATATAAAGTTGCTATGTTACTGCTTTTTTAAAGACTTTGTATTTTTGGAGCTGTTTCAGGGTCACAGAAAAATTGAGGGGGAGGTACTACTAATACAGAGATTTCTCCTATACCCCACATGCATAGCTTCCCGTTTTTTCAACTTCCTCCACCAGGGTGGTATATTTCTTACAACTGATGAAACTATGTTGACACATTATAATCACCCAAAATCTCTGAGCATTTTAAGGGCATGTGTCATGAATTCCCCTTAATTATGGATTCCCCTCGATGACATAAGGCTACTAGAGAGAGTTTTCCTGCAGCAGACTCACAGGAGACTTGTGGGTGGACTCTGTAGATCTGATTAAGGGTTTTGAGATGGGGAGAGAACCCTGAATTATCTGGGAGAACCCAATGAACCCAGGAGTCCTTACAAGGGAAAGAGAAGTCAGGGGAGAGCTATGGCAATGAAAGAGAAGTCAAGATTAGAGAGCTACAGCAATGGAAGCAGAGGTTGCATTGATCTGGGGCCACCAACAGAGAAATACGGGTCGCCTCTAAAAAAAGGCGAGGAAATGGATTATCTACAAGATCCTCCAGAAGGAGCATAGCCCATTTTAGACTTCTGACCTCCAGAGTTGTAAGATAATAACTTTGTGTTGTTTTAAGCCCCTAAATTTGTGGTTTTAGCTGCAATAGGAAACTGCTGCACAGCCCAAGACAGAGAAGGGCTTACTTCAAAGAGATTTGTGGACACAAATTTTGTCTAATGTAGTGGATTATAATTGATACATTACACAAAACCACATTTTAAAAAGGATGATTCCAAGTTGCAATGAAATGGACAGAGCACAAAATGAAAAGAGGACTTCGGATTTTGAACTCTGTGGTCAGGAAATGGGCTGAGAAAGTTTCTTACTTATGCATTCCAGCCATTCTTCATGGAATGAGAATGATGCCCAAGGGGTGCTGCCAAGAGATGCAGAAGACAACTGGAAAGAGCAGGAATCAGCCCCAATCAAGAAACTGGCAACATGCGCCCAGCTGGATGTCACAGATGTTACATACCAGCAATTGCTGTGTGCCTCGATCTTATGAATCTGTAATTCACAGGTCCGATGAGAGAAAATGATCCTCAAGGAGCTGTATCTTAGGAACTGCATGCAAATATCCACACATGAACACGATTTAAATAAAAGATGTTAGACCTCGAGCCTGAGACTCTTGCCATGAAACACTGGAGTGGAAGAAGGTGTCCTAGAGAAGGAAGTGTGTGTATTTTCCCTGTGGGCGGGATATAAATTTTGATGAGAAGGCTGACTATGGCATAGTGTGTTTTCCAAAATGGCTGCAACGATGTTTCCTATCACAAAAGCAAATCTACAAAAGATAACTCTCCCGCTGAAAAGAGGGGTCTGTCTTCCCTGCCCTTGGAATCTCAGCAGGCTTGTGACACTCTTGTTCCAATCAAATGAGGAAGAAATGGCACAGCATAACTTTTGTAATTGGGTTACAAAAGATGATGTAGCCTCTGCCTTGTTTGCTGGAGCCCAAGTCACTGTGCATGTTGCCCAGCAGCCCTGAAGCTTCCAGGCTGTGAGGAACCCTGAAGTAGCCCATGTGAAGAGACCACATGGGAGAGCCCAAAGATTATATGAAGAGAGAGGCCTGGACAGCGCTTACGGACTCCAACTCAGCCACTCAGACTTGCATTCCCACCACTGTCCCCAAGCACATCCCAAACTCTTGACCCGCAAATACCATGAGATATACTAAACTTGTTTTGTTTTAATCCAATAAATTATGGGGAGATGTATTAATACAACAATATAACCAAACTAGCGCCTCACCCCTAAATCTTCAAAACAAAAAAACCCTTTTTAAGTTATTTACTCATTGGTGGTGAATTACTTCTCATACTTTTACCTGTATTAGAAAGCCTTCTTGCATATCATAGCAGAACTAGGGGCTCACTTCACTTTACCACCATCAAGCTGTGAAATTCTTCCTTAGGATTGCATTTGTTATACTGGATATTTATTATTTACACACCTCTCAGTTTTTCCCACTGAGATATAAAATCCTCAAGGGAAAAGGTCCTGAGTCATCCAAGTATATGTTTCTTGAAATGAAAAACACAAAAGGATGCACGTAATTGGTAATGACTATAGGCCTGTTTTATAAATGAATGAATAACAGTTATTTGAAAAACACCTTTGTTGTAGTGGAAAAAAATGAGAGGAGGCTTTTTTTTCCTTTAAGGGATCAGTACACTTACAATGCAAGAAGAGGAACTTGCTTGTTTGTTCAGTGGCACTGGACCTTTACTGTAGTCCTTCAAGCCACAGAATGGAGAAGGGGAATCTTATCAGCTTATCAAGCCGTTCCTGAGTGGGTAAAATACATATGAGAAAGCAAAGTCTGATGTGTATGAACCACACTTTTGGAAAGAGCAAAAAGATGATCTTATGGTAAACCCCAAGGTCAAGAGACAGAACAAGATTAAAATTTCAGCTTCTTGTGGGACCAGCTTAGGACCCTTGAGTAAGAACATCACTGACACCTAGGTACACATCCAACCCTGGAGGTCCAGCTGGTGGTACTGGGGTAGGACTAAAGTAGTTTCTAAAGAATGACCTAGCTTCCAGCTCCTTAAAACATTTCTTGGGAAGTGGAAAAATTAGAGAAGGGTAAATGCTCTTTGCAGGAGAAACATATTTTACCTGTGGGGGGATATAGAAGGGATAATACTTTTGAAACGCCCCTAAGTAAAATCATTTAGTCAATAATATTTTATGGAAAATCTGCTCTATTGTTTCAGAAAATGCAGGTATAGGTGCAAATAAGACAGATATGTCCAGTGTTCATAGAAGTTTAATTCTAATGGAGGGAGACAATATACTCACAGGAAACTAACAAAATAGCATCAATTCAGAAAAGGTAAGTGTTGAAAAAGAAAATGACACCCCGGCAAAGGGAGAGACAGTGGCTTGGGTAGGGGGTGGGGGTTAGTACATTAGCTAGGATGTCTAGGGAAGGTCATACCCCATCAGTCCTAATGAAACAGCCCATGCCTCCACATACACCAGGGGTAGAGAGTATGAAACACAATCCTGAGGCCCTATGGAGAAACCTGTTGGTGCGGTAGAGGGAGAGCATTGATGCTTCTAAGAACGGGACATTTTTAATATAAAGAATTACTAATTATAACAGGAAATTGTAATAATGGTGGTTGCCGAGTAAAGAGATCTCTAAATAACTAAGGGCTAGAATATATAAGGAGCAGTTACTATCCTTCAGGCTGAGACAGAATACCCAAGAAAGGAACGGATCCGAAAGGAGCACTCTTTCCCCAGGATTAGGATCCAGGCCTCAGAGAAGAGGTGTGGTCATGGTTCGCTGGCGGAGAAGCCGGTTAAGCTGCCCTGCCGGCCAGGCTGGCGGTAATTCATCCCCTGGGATTCCTTAGAAACTGCACACAGCTGGGGTCACGTGCTGCTGGCTATTGTCTCTACAGCAGCTGCACACACTCGGGGAGCCTGGGCCCTGCAGGAACCCTGTACAATGAAGGAAGGAACTTGTTGGGAGGAGCCCACTGGAACCCTGGATCCGGTCATCTGTCTCCAGCTCCCTCTACTGACAAAGCAAAATTAGTATTGTATCAGTTGGCAAAGGAGAAATTATCGAGTCCCGTTCTGTTATCACAGACTAGGCACTGAAAGTGCATTTCAGGCTGGGAGGCAATAAATCAAGCACTAGCACACACATGCAACTGAATTCTGACCATCACCGTCTTGGAGCTTTGCTATAGGCAGTGCTTCACTCAAATCTGTGTCACAACTCTCCTTCTTCTGCATTCCTCATCTCGAGGTTCAGGAGTCACCTCCTCAACAAGGATGTGTGTGTTTAGTTGTCATCTGCACTGAATTGTCTCTTCAAAATTCATAATGTTAAAGTTCTAGCCTACAGTGCCTCAGAAAGTGGCCTTTGGAGACAGGGGCTTTATAGAGGTCATCAAGGTAAAATGAGGTCACTAAGCATGGCTCTTCATCCAACATGATTGCTGTTCTTATAAAAAGGGAAAATTAAGACACAAAGACACACATAAAAGAAAGAAGATGGGAGAGACTGAGAGAAAGTGGCCTCGTGCAAGCCAAGGAGGGAGGCCCAGAACAGGTCTTTCCCTTATGGCCCCTCAGAAGAACCAACATTTAGGATACCTTCACTGCAGACTTCCAGCTTCCAGAACAGAGAGAACACAAAAGCCCTGGGGATGTGTGTGTGCTTGCTGTGCTCACGGAAGAACTAGAAGGTCTAGAACATCCTGAGGCAGAGGGAAAGCAGTAGAGACAGTCAAAGATCCAACACACAAGTCAAGTAACCCAGAGCATTGTAGTAACATGAAATAACATTGACTCTTGCTCTGAGTGAGATGGAAAGGCACTGAAGCAACTAGAGCAAAGTAGAGTTGTGACATGATTCGACTGTATGCCTGTCACTCAGAGACTTGGTGGGGAGTGGGAGTGGGCAAGAGCCAGAGAGAAGGTATATTAGTCAAGAGGCTGTTATCATAACCAGTTAAAGATAATAGGGACCTGTACCTGAAAATAGCAATAAGGGAGCTGAGAAGTAGTCCAATACTGGGTATAATTAGAAGGTAACGTTAGTAAGATTTAGTGAGGTATTAGTTTTGGGGTGGGAGAAAGAAAAGGGGTCAAGGATAATTCACTCTGTTTCAATCAGAGCCAACAGGGTAGATCTGCCATTGTTTACCTTAGGGAAAACTGAGTAAGGGTGGGAGATCAGAAATTTGATTCTGGACATGACAACTTTGAAGTGCTCATCAGACATCCAAGTAGACATGTGGTTTAGGGACTTGGGGGTAAGAGTATGAAGTTTAGGAGAGAGCCTCAGTTTAAAGATATGCATTTGGAAAATAGCACCCTCACTACATTTAGAGCTATGAGACTAGATGAGTCACCATAGATAGTGCTGATAAGGCCTACTATGTGTCAGTCCCTCTGTTAGGTCCTTCCACTTTAATTCTCACATCAGCTCTGCAATATTACTGAAGCTGAGAAAGATTAAATAAGTTTCCACAGTAATACAACTAAGTAGATGGAAGGTGCAGTATTCAGTCCAAGGGGTAGCTGAAATTAAAACCTGTTCTTCCGTGCATTGTGGGTAAACCACCACATGCCTTGCTCTGAATGCATTGAATGCTCTCTCCTACCTGGCTGTAGGAAGGTCTTCAGTATTTAGGTATAAAAATCACCAGCAGCATTTCTGATTGCCCTGCCTCCTCTAATTTTAGGAAGTGTTGGCATCCTCTGTCTCTGATTTTCTCTAAACCTTACAAGCTTTGCTTAGAGATAATTTAAAATAATTACCTATTGCTTCCCTAGGGGAGGCTATCTGTAATCTAGATCTAGATCTCAATACACAGAGGCAGGATATTTGGAAATGTATTGTAGCAAATAACATTTTAAAACAGGCCCTAACTCATTGCATCTCACACTATCACTTCCTTTCTAGAGCTTGTGTATATTATTAAGGATTGGTGGTAACAAAGAGGTTTGTTTGTATTTATGTATTACAAGTGCCTGTTGTATATATAAATATAAATGTAGATGTTTGCTCTCAATAAATGCACGTATAAAATCAATTGCTACTTTGAAATTTTATGACTACTATAGTCTATAAGCTTTCAAGACTGGTAATTCCTGGTATATGTAACAAAAATATCTTATTAATAGTTAAGTCATATAAAATATTGATCATAAGCTTTTAAAATTTTAATTTTCTTGGAAATAAATTGAGATATTATGAAAATATTGATTGGTAATGGCTTTCTTGTTATAAATGTGATTTTAAATATAAATTTGTTTAAAAAGCTAACACTTAATCATTTCATTCTTCTGTATTTTAATGAAGGAAAGAAAAAATATTGTGTCATTGTAAATAACTCTGCCAAACTGGAGTAGATTAGTGCATAATAATATGTCTTGTCATTATTTTGTGCTCTTAGTCAAAGTTCTCAAGTATCAAGTCTTTTTCTCTCTCCCTCTGTTTTTTTTAATCCTTACCTGAGGATATTTTTTCCATTGCTTTTCAGAGAAAGTGGAAGAGAAAGAGAGAAACATCAATGTGAGAGAGACACATCGACTGGATGCCTCCTGCACGCATCCTGACCAGGGTTTGAGATCAAGCCTGCAACCGTGGTACATGCCCTTGGTTAGAATCGAACCCAGGACCCCTCAATTTGCTGACTGACGTTCTAACCTCTGAGCAAAACCAGCTAGGGCTCAAGTGTCACATCTTCTAAAGGAAAGCTCAATAGAAGAGAAAGTACTAAAATAATTAAGACCTGTAATTCACAATGAAAGAAAATTTAAAGTAAGAGTTTTGTCTTTATAAATGTAATAATCTAAGTTCTAATTTTCTATATATACTTTTAAATGTTTTTATTGATTTTAGAGAGAGAGGAAGGGAGAGAGAGAGAGAGAAACACCTATGTGAGAGAGAAACATTGACCAGTTGCCTCCTGCAGGCTCCCCAAGCAGGATCAAATCCGCAGCCTGGGTGTGCGCCCTGACCAGGCATCAAACAGGCGGGACGGTGCTCAGTGAACTGAGCCACACCAGCCAGGGCTCCTTTCCTGTATTTTAAATGATTATGGTAATAGGAGGTTTGGCATGGACACATAAAATAGAGAATTGCTTATTTCTGTCACAGAGATAATGTCCTGAATAGTACTGGTTTAGAAAATAGTCCAGTGAAATAAGACAATATGAAACACAGTAGTCATTTAGAGTTGCCTATCTGATATCCTTACGAATCCCCAATTTTGTTAAGGACGTCGGTGCTCTTGTCTCAATATGTTCAGATTCGCACAATGCTTTGCAGTGGGTGTAGCCGTGTGACACAGTACCAGCCAGTAAGATCAAAACAAGTTGTTGAGTGGGGCTGCCTCTAAGGCGTATTCCAGGTAAAAACATAGCTAACACGCACCTTTGTACATTTGACTTTTCGTTCATGCCCTCCTTCCTTTGTGGAATGCAAGCTGGAGGAACAACTGCCATTTTGCAACCATGAGGCAAGGAGCGGGGTGACAAAAGCCCAGGCTGAGGATGGCTGAGTCGCTGCACCAGCTACCTGATGGCCTCACGGAGCTGCCATATCAGCTTAGGACCACATATCTCCAGACATTTCTTAGGTGGCAAAAATAAGATCTTTTCATGCAATGTCACTATTTTTTGGTCATGATTAGTTTGGCTTATTACTCAGTATTTGCATATTAAAGCAGAAAGGAAAAAATTCCCCCCAATTCAGCAAGTGAATTGAGCAAAGGAAGTTTTATCATGATTACTTATATCCCCTAAAGTTTCTTGAGGACACATGCCATTTAGCCTTGTTACACAGCAGCTCTTCAATAATCGTTTGAGTGCATAAAATGATAAATAAATAAACTGATATATAGTTGCTAATAAAAGAATAAGGATTTTAGAAAGATATTAACATCAGAAAAATTGCTGAAATATTTTTAACATATAGGTTTATTTCTGCTCTTAGTAAGAGATATGTCAAGTTCCTAAAATATCTGTATCAAGGAAATATAAAATTTTGTATATGATGAATCACTGCATAGCAATTTCTCCTAATGTAATCACTTAAAACTGCCTAATATTGTAGAGAATTTTTAGTGATTACCTATAAACAATACAAAAGGGAATTAAAAGTAACTAAACTTCCATGAATTGTTTTAGCAGATGATTAGGCAAAAGGTTAATAATGTTAAAAAACTGCAGTGGAAAGAAGTAGCAGCCCTATGCCTGAGGACTTGAAACTTGCTGAATCCTCCTGCAATATTATCTCAAGGAATGGATGTGTGCACCTTTGCGAGATCCGGGTAAGTGGGAATGTGGCCAAGGAAGGCAGCTAGACAAGCAGTTATCATGGAGCCCTGAGCTAAGGGAGCTGCTGAGACGCTGCTGCCCCCGAAGAACGGAGCCTGGTGCCTGAGGGGCCGCATGTCCAGCTGGTCTCACAGACTCCAGGCCTTCTCTGAACTAGTTACTTGTACACATTTAGCTTAGCTCTTCTGACAACACACAGCTTCAGTGCAAAATGGCTGGGACGTGCAAGGCTTGCGCTGCGCTGCTCCTGTGTGCTGTGCTGGTTTTTGCCCTCTGTCCTGCACACCGTATGAAAGCTAAGTATGCTTGGTGCTGGCTGAAATCTATGCAGAGGAGAATGGGTGCTACAATTCACTGGTTCCGATGCAAGCCCAACACAGAGTACTTACCCCAGAATACTCTTGAAGTATCAGTGTACCCCAGTGTACTCTGCTGCATAAAACACTTCTCCCAAAAATACGTACAGCCCTGGATCTAGGACTAAAGCCCCGTCTATTTTGCCCCCACATCTGCTGTTCAGTACCTTCTCCCATCTCTGAAACCCCTGCTGTGGTTCCTAAATTGTGGCGTGAGGACCCACAATATTGAGACGCGAGGGAGGGGACAAGGCATTCCACAACACGGTCTTCCCCCTGAATTCGCCTCTGGCCCCATTCCTGCTTTTTCAAGAGCCTCACTCGGTTATATTCTTATATTTTAAGCTCCCCTTCTCTCTTATTGGATTCTTCTCAACGACTTTCAAGAATGTTCAATTTTCGGATATTAAAAACAACAAAAGACGTCCTGTTCAGTAGAACTCCCTCCCCCAGCTCCCAGTCTCCCCTCCTTCAGCCTGTTCCCTTCTCTCCACCTCCCCGCTGGCCTTTGCCGCCTCTCCCCTGAACGCCTGGAACAGCCTCCTGGCTGACTTCTCAGCCTCCGTTACGATTCCCCTCACATCTGTTCTCCACTCTGCCCCAAACACACCTCTGGGGAGAGTAATTCAGATCATGTGAGCTCCTCACACCGAAAGCCTTTTCATACACAGATTTAAACAGCATCCTTTAGAGGCTCCTCAAAGTCCCAGGTGATCCTCCGCTACTCCTCTCCATCTCCCCGATAGCCCTTAGCTCTTTGATTTGCAATCAGACCAACTTTTCATTTTCATTTTCTTTTACTTATACTGTTTCCTCTTGCCACAGAGAATCCCTTCTTTATTGTACTTTTCTTTCCCGCATATTGGTTTAACTGACTTCTACTTGTCCTTTATTTTGCAGCTCAGCACCAACCGCCCCCCACTCCCGGATCCTTGCTGACTCCCTGAAATCCCCCGGTGTTCCCTTATCAGCACACCACAGGCCTTTTTCCTGGGAGCAGTCTCAGAGTTACCGTAACACACATATTTTGCAGTGAATTAAAGAATATCTGTTTTTCTATGAGAATATATATGACATGGGTTCAGAAACTTAATCTCTGCTTAGTCTTGTAACCCCAGTGTCAGTGCCAGATATATACATGGCAATAAATATTTGTTGAGTAAAGTTATGTTATCCTCTGACTTTTCTGTTTCTTTTTGAGATGTTTCTGTGATTTCCAGCTCAAAGGGAGAGAAAAAAAAAAGCAAAAAGTGCCAAAATGCTTCAATTTCTCTTGGATCTCTAATCACCTTTTTACTTTATCTTTTATTTTTTCTGTAAAACTCTGCTAAGGACAGGCAAAGTTAAGTCTCCATATACAAAATGGGCTGAGAAAAAAAGTGAATATTTTAAAATTTCACCTAGATGAAGGATATGGGCTATGAAGCAATCTGAGGCTTTAGCTGTCTATCTGGAGGGAAAGTGACAAGAATGGAAATTGTCCTCTTGTATCATGGGTACCTGTTCCTGTCCCAAAACATGCATTTGGCCCAAAACTCAAGAAATGGATACTAGTAAACACTTGGGATTCTGGATATTACTAGAAAGATGATGAAGGAAAAAAAATTAAAAAAATCTTAAGTAGCAGCCAGTGAGGAGGGAAATGAATCTACCAAGATTCCTAAAATGTGAGGGATGAGAGGAAGGAAAAGCAGGCATACCCAAGCCCAAGACCTTCTATGTATTTGAATATTTCAGTTGAATTAATGCTATGTTTCATTTTTGCAAATTGTTAAGTGAAGGACCTGTAGCAGCTAAATTCCAATTTTACAGTCATGACATGTAGTTCCTTAAAATTTCATTGATTTATACACTTGCTATTCTTTTGTTATGGTTATGATAAATAACTTCAAAATTGAGTCTATCACAGTGGTGATGAATAAAGTCATTTTTCATTTATAATGGAAAGCTTGTCTTTCTTGAGGTTATATGGCACATAGGTAGACGCTGAAACTTACTCATAACATGAATGATGGGTAGCTAAAGGGTCCGTTCGTCATAGCTCGCCTGCTGTAAACGAGATCGCTACAAAGCTTAGGGCCCATCCATTTATTTACAGAGACAGATTAATTTTTCCATCTTTGATGTTCCCTTTGGAACTTTTCTTTACAATAAAGGAGACTGAAGTCTTCCCTAAAACACACATATCCACACACACACAGAGAATGTGAAAATGTGAAAGTCACAAACACACAGACTATGTGGAAAATTTTATGATCTCCTGGTTCAAATATTTCACTGATGAAAAAGAAGACTCTGGGAAGCTTTTAAGACAAGAAAAGAACAGATATATGGGAAAAGATTAAGATTCAGAGAGAATGTTACACCTTTAGAAATTATTTTTTCTACACAAAATAAAATTTTCAGGTGAAGAATTTTTCACCTGTGCAATTTGGAGGAATTTTTCACCTGTGCAAATAGGAGGAACAGGCCTCCTATTTACTCTTACAAGTGCTTTCAATTGTATTGCCATTGCCATGGGAAATAGTCTAGTGCACTTAGCTTGTTAAAGTTTTTAAAAAGGGAATATAAACAATGATTGGCAACAGAACATAAAAATCATCAGAACATTTACATTTCCTTTATAAAAGAGCTCCCACTAAATTAGATTTAGGGAATTCATTTTGAAGAGGATCAGCCTAAGGAGCTGACTGACTTATGGATTACAAAATAATATTTTAAATGACACATCAGAAAATGTAATTGCTTTGGGCATCCATTGAAATATTAGCAATTATCATAATTAAGTACATTTTCAAATACCAAATATAAATATAATGCAGATCTGACATCAGTTGCCACTTATTTGGGTTATAATAGGAAACACTTTTAATAACACATTAGAAAAATCATTAAATGGAGATCCATTTACTAAGTGACAGTAATAAAAATTGATGCATGAGCATGAGCAGATTTATATATGTAATCTCAGTGCTTTCTGTGATTTTTCATAGTCTTTGGATTTAGAGTGTTTCTCAATGGGGCATTAATGGTATTTTGACTAGAACAATTCTTCTCTCTTTGGGACAGGCTATGTTTTGCAAGACTTTTGACATTCTTCTTTCCTAGGCCTCAAACTCATCCCAGTAATTATATCGGCAAAAATATCTCTTACACACACACACACACACACACACACACACACACATATATTTTCATTAATGTTTTCTGTAAAGCTATTGGGCTTTCAATGTTCAACCTCCTGGAATAGCACTTAAAGCCTAGAGGCTAATTCACAGAACAAATTTTCATAGTTATGGATGAGGTCAAATCTTAAGAAAAGAAATGTATTGCAAAATGATACCCCCACTAAAGTTTTATCAAAAAAGATGATGTTACATTAAGTAAAATAATGATTTATGATCAATGAAATACATTAAATATTTATGAATTAACTGGTAAGGTTTTTGGGTGTTGATAACCACAGGTTAAATGTCTCACTCTACTCAAATGAATTCTTAATAAAAGAGAACAGAAATCTGACTTTTTTCCCCTGATAAACTCTAATGGTGAATTTATGAAGGATTTACATGTGGAATGCTGTAAGTATTCCAGGCCAGCAACTATCTGAATCAGATTTAGACCCACTGAGCCTAGAATCTTTTCCTGAACAACTGTTAAACAATGGAAGATGGCTGAACTGAAGACATGAGAACTTGTTTAAAGAATATTAGGCCTAACAATGATTTAATGTTAAAGCACACTAACTGGTTTTAATAACCATAATATTTTTAGTATTTCAAACATCATTCAATACAGTCCACTTTACACCAAGTTGGGGCAATTTAGAGCTCAGAAATGTAGCTCCGGCAGCATCTACTAGACAAATATAACAGCGATTTTTGTCAAAGAAGTAACATCTTACCATGGGATCTACAGTTAGAATTTAAAAAAACAATAGTCAAGTTTATTGTCATGTAAAATATCAGAAAGTAAAAACTTTTAAATAGGAAAAACTTAAAAGCATACAGATTCAGATGGCAAGGGGACCTGAAGTGAATCATATGCACTCATTCATATGCATGCAATCTGTGTGCTGTGTAAGATATGTAATCATTGGAAGAAAATGACTGGGTTCAACAAATTAGTTGCTTCTTCCTCATTTGATGTCTTATTTTATGTCAAAAAAAGGTTAAATAAATATATAGATCTTGCTCAAATACATATGTACATATGCAGAATCTTCACTTTTTCTGAAAACATATATATGCTCTTCACTCAGGCAAAACTCCCTTAAACTGGAAGGTTTATGAGGTCATGATAAGTTTTCCTGAAGAAAGAAAATCAGATTGAAAACCTGTCTTACTTCTTAAAAAAAAAAAATAGAAAAAGATATTATGACAGAATTAGAGCACAGAGTGAGCTACAGTTTTACTTTCACTGTAGCCAAAGTTGCTCTTTGGACTTCCACACATGATAAAGGATTTAGAAAATGCTGCCCTGTGCATTGAGTAATCCCTAGAACCTAAATTTCCAAATGCATTTTATACTCACTATAATGTTCTTGGAAAGAAGTTTGTGACAGAAAATGGTTCTAATTCATCTTTATATTCCCAGTAAACCTGAGGTCTCCATCAATTTATCTGTCTTCCTATCTACCTACCTACCTATTTATATCTGAAATCATCAAGTTACCGCACTATTTTGAATAGATTATAAAAAATAACTTCACAAGCTATCAGGCAAACAAACAGAAAGGTGTTTTAATTAGGTGACCGAAGTTGACAAGGATCTTTTCAAATATGCTATTTTATTTTTATTTAAATATAAAATTAATGACTTAAATACTGTGTTTTCCTTAAGAGCCACTTTCTACAGTGTGTTGTCTAAGCAACATGACTTTATTTGCGTGGCCCCTGCACTTCGGTAAGTGATTGATCTATTAATACTGAGTCACAAACTAAAGCACTGAAAGAAAAGCGAGAAACTTAGGAAAGGAAACAACTCCATTTATTGCATAGAACTCTAAAATTATTCATTTCCTTTGTTTATACCTCACCTCATTCCAAAAAAAGATTTAGGAAGCTTACAAAGATACACAAAAAGATAACTATAAATTAAAAGTCGATGACAAAGGTTAATAAAGAGGCGCACACACACACATACACACACACATGCTATAAACTTAGGGCTATAAAATGGAACCAAAAATAAGGCTCATGACAAATACATATCATAGATTAATAGGGAACCTCAGGAGAAAGAAACTAGTTGGCAATAATAGAAGAAGGGAACCAATAGGTGTTTCCCAGACTCATAGGCTACATTTTAGGAAATCCTCTTTCGAAGAGTTTATACGATATAATCTGGGGGATAGAGGATTTGATATGAAAATTATTGGCCACACAATCCTAATGGCTCCATTTAAGTAAACATAGGAGGAAGTAAGTTAAGAAAATGAGAAAAATGGACTGATCACACCCTGACCACGGGTTTGTCCAGGCTTCATCCAATGTAAGAAAAGGTTTTGTGAGCAAACCTAATGTAATAATAAAAATAATAGCCAGTATGTATTAGAGGTCTCATCTACATCAACAACACTGTCCATATCATTCTTATCATCCCACAACAACCTTTCAAGGCATGTGTTACACATTCATGACTAACATAAGAGAGCTGAGTTTGTCAAACGCAGCTTTTCTGTAACTTGTTCAAGTCATATAAAATCTAGAAACAGAATCAAGACACTCTGACTCCAAAAGCCTATTCATGCACCTCTGCAAGTGAGGAGCTTCAGAAGCAAAAGTCCTCATGCCAATACCTTCATTGGCCAAGTTAAACATTTTTTAATTGAGCATTTATTATTATTTTGTTATTTATTTAATATCCATAACGTGACAGAGAGTTTGCTAGGCACTTAGAACCACAAACACATTTAACCAATGTCTGGAGTTAAATTCCAACTCAGATTTCTGTGCCTCTGTTGCCACATCAGTAGAATACAAATAGTCATAAAAGCTGCTTCATGAGATTGTGAGAAAATATTTGTAAAGCACATAGAACTAAACTGGGCCCAGATCAGGCTCCTAAAAAAACCCTGCTTTTTCTCTTATGACATAGTAGTTCCTCTCATTTACTTTATTTATCAGGCACAGAAACAGTGCCTGAAACAAAAAGAAGCTCAATAAATGTTTTTTGAAAGAATGAATTAAACTTTAATTTAATATAAAAATGTTATTGTTAAATAAATCAACAGGGTTGATCTCTGGAAGTCCACATTTATAAAACACCCTTTCCTTCTCCTCCCCCCCGACCCTAAGCTCAGGAACGCAGGGGGTTCTCCAGGGATGGCGCCACCTCTCTAGCCCGTTCTGTCTAATGGCCATGCGGCACCACCATCACTAGGCATCCCACTAAATGTGCCAGAAAGATTTCCTTCTAACTTTTATTTGAACATAACAGTAATCTCAGTTTTCAAAATTTATCATCTAACGGGGCCATTGACTCAACAACCTACAGACAGTACAGGGAACATTAGCCTTTTCTGTCTCCAGTCAAAGCCCCTGCTTTCAATTTTGGGATCGTCAGCAAACCATCGGATCATTCCTGGCAAACTTCAGTCCTCCAGGTGCACCGATTATAGTGAAAGACAGTTTCCTGAAGCACATTCTGTTCTTTTTCATCATCACACTCACTTCTCTCTCTGATCACTGAGAACTGCTCTGTGTCAGACGAAGATGGGTGAGACAGTGTCTGGGTCGAAACTTTGATATTTGTTTCTTTTCTGAATCTTGACTATGTGTTAGGCCTAACCCTTTGATGAGTTGCAGGAGATGAGATCACCTCTTGGAAGCCAGATGCTCCTTGAGATGAGACTGGTCACTTCTCTAAGGTCCTCATTCACTGGTTGCTTAAATATGAGTGATTATTTTGAGAAGGGGCAAAAAAATAAACCTTCTTCTATACTTGTTTTAGAACTGAACTATTTGTACTATTATCTTAATAAATTAAACTTAATTTACTATTTATTTATTATTGTGAATCTTCAACTAGGTTTTAAGAACTCAAAGGCAATCTAAGGGTTGTGCTCTCATCTGCATCACTGTGTATGGTCATAAGTAATTTAATTTTTCTGAACCTCAGCTTCTACACCTAAAATATGAATATAATAATCTGTTTCCTTAATTATCTCAAAAGTATTAAGTGCAATAATGCATATAAAAATGCTCTGAAACAGGCAAACCACTAGATAAACACAAGGTAAGATACAGGTATAAAAAGACTAAGAGAATAAAGCACAGCTTTTTTTTTTAATTGAGAGAATTAATGATGCATCCAAATTTATTTGAAAAAAATGGATGCAAAGGAGGTTTACTAAAGTTTGGTTCACTCAAGATCAAAATCAGGGGAATCATAGACCTTGGTAAACAGCAAAGTGGGGCTTTAAATTCTCATGCTGAAAGTGCCTTTAATCTGTCACATATTTTTATTCAGTTCATTAAAGAACATGCATAAACATGGAGTTTTAGTGTGTTTAAATCACCTTCCTAAAGATTCAAATCAGTGAGGCATACATCATCAGTGCTGTCTTTAATATTCATTGTGATCTACTCAGTGGTTTTCTTTTCTAATGAGAGCATATCATTTGAATAACTCACCTTCTTGTGCTTGAACTTAGCAAATTTAATCCATTCTTGAATAGCACATATATTTTTTAAAGCTCTTGCTAAACTATTGTGTGTATTTATAGTCGTACACCTTCAGTATCTCCTCATCTACATGTAGTCACCCTAAATACAGTTTATTTGATTATTAAGTCATGTCTATTTGGTGTGTTTTTCCTAACTAGAATTATATTTTGGGTAAAGTTTTAAATAATTAGCTCAGTTGTTACTAATGACTAGCATATGAACACTGTGTCATCAAAAATATATTGTAAATCTAAGTGTCCAAATAACTATATTCTCATGTATGTTATTATATACAAAGCATATAGTTCCATGTAAAAACTTGGTATCATGTAGTTATATGCTAGCTATAACCAAATCAGTCACATATTTATAGAAAAAATATTTGTTAAATAAGACAAAAGATGACATAACTATATATGTGTGTGTGTGTGTGTATTTATATACATACACACTATATATATGAGTGTGTATGTATATATATTTCAAATATATATGGTCTTTCTTCTCAGAGAGCCTTATAAATGACATACCATAATAATGGAAACAAACATAAAATTAAACTTTCAATTCCATAACCCTTACTATATATGCAAAAGGAGGCCAATATAGACTAGGAGATTTTAAGATGATAAGGTATAGAAGTGAACCCAAACTAGAAAAATGGATGCAGCAGCAGAAAAAGAGGAGCATTATCACAGCCAAGGAAAAAGACAATTGGGGGAGCTAGGACACATGGGTCTAGGGTATGGTGCAAACTCACGAGAACAGCCCTGGAGAAGAAGGCGAGCTGGGAATTAAAGGGCCATAGAGAGAAAATAAAACCAGATGAGGAAAGGTTTGATCATCAGAGAGGACGTTTTAAACCAGATGCCATAGTCGGTGGAGGTCCTCCTAGCTTGAGGTGCAGGTGAGGACCCCGATGTAACACTTTAGGAGGGAGGACATGGGCTAGAAAACGAAGGATGGGTGTGAAGCAAACTCCTAGAGTTTGGTGGAGACAAAGAAATTATTCAAGTAATCCAGGCATGGGCCGGAGTAGACTGTTGGATTCAAGTAGGAAGAAAAAGGAAAGGTAAATAGGATTATATTTTTGAAGCACAACCAATTTCTTGACAGATATGAACGCAAAAGAAGAAAGAAGTATTCATTCAAGGTTTTTAGTCTTGGACACGATGAGAAGGTTGCTTATATGTGCCTTTGAAATAACAGCTCTAGATTCTTCCAAAAATTCTAACGTCACTCTATACTCATTTATCATTTTCATTATTTATATAGATTACACTACACCAATAATCATGGCTCATGTCTCATTTTTTTACAGATTAACCTGAATTTGTTGCCTCTATCATCAGAATGTTAATGATTAAGGCTTTTCATTTCTCTTATTTTCTGTTATATAATAATGGTGGTTGCATTGTTCATGTTAAATAAAAGCGTGATAAAGGAATTAAGTCACAGATAGACATTTCTGTGACACATGGGTCAAATCTTACATTAAAATATTTCCACAGAGAATTCCTTTGTGATGTTTCCACTCACATATCATGTGGTCAGCACTTCTCAAGGCCAGGGGTGTATCTATCTACACAATTCACAGGCAGGAAGAAAACAGTATTTTTAATTAAACCAGAACCCATTTTCAAAAGAATATGTGGATGAATTTTCTTTGTTGCATGACATTGCCAGTTTTCCGTTCAAAAAGAGATTCATCAAATTGTTTTCTTTCAAGTATCTAGATGGAAATATTGTATTTTATAAAAGAATTCTTTCTGGATCAAAAATTTGCTTGATATATTAATGTGAGATGTGACTTATGGGATGTATTCTGAGCTGCCCACACATGTGGCCCTCCAAGATTTCAACCATTCTGCCTCAGGTGAAAAAGCGCCAATGTCAGGAGTAAGACACTTAGAAAAAATTACTTAAATTTAATTCAGTATGATGAATTGTCATGCAACAATTTACATTTTCTTCTTTTTACATCTCCCATCCATTCCCTCTTCCTGCCTCTCCCCCCACACCATGCACACATACACACACGCACCGAGTCCTTGCGTGGTCAGTTCATGATGAAGGAATGAAGGGAAGAGTTCAGCAAGCACTTGACAGATAAGGGTTCTACTCTGACTACCCCCACCCCAAGCTTTGGGCTTGTCTTTTTTGTAGTGACAAATGCAGTCTAATTAGGTCATATGCAATCATTTCACAGGTGGTGATTACCAGGAGGTTTGAGAGTCTGGTATCTCTTTATGGGTTCTCATACAATCATCATTGCAGAAATGTCCTATCATGATCATATTAGTCTTCGAGGGCTGCCAGAGCAAAATAACACAGACTGGGCCGCTTAAACAACAGAAATCTATTTTCTCACAGTTCTGAAGGCTGGTGTCTCTTTCTCTTCTAATAAGAACACTGGATGAGAGCCCCACCTTTATAACTTTATATAACATTAATTATCTCCTTAAAGGCCTTATTTTCAACTATGGTCACGTTGGATATCAGAGCTTCAACATATAAATTTTAGGGGGGCACATTCAGTCCATAACTACAAAAGTTTACCAGTTTCAGAGAATATTGTCATCCCTGCCAATACAGCTCCTACTTCTACAATAACCATGAAATCCTATTAACCATATGTACTTTTTGTAAATCCTTCTGATTTTGTAATTAAAACCAAGAATCACTTAATCAAGTTAGCACTGAATTTCTTTTTTTTTGGTTAATCCTCACTTGATATTTTTTCCATTGATTTTTTTTTTTGAGAGTGGAAGGGAGGGAGGGGTAGAGAGAGAGAGAGAAACATCAATGTGAGAGACAAATCGATTGGTTGCCTCCCACAGGCACCCTGACTGTGCCCCAGGGCGGGGGGATGAACCTACAACCCTTCTTGCATGGGCTGATGCTCCCCTACTGAGCCACACCAGCCAGGGCTAGCACTCATTTCCTTCACTCATACCAGTAACATATAACATGTTTCACAGAATTTAAAATTTTTATAAAGCTCAATGGACTATAGTCATAATAAGCCCTGCAACTTTTCTAATCGCAGTTTTTAGAGTTTAATAAGTATCTCGCATCCAACCTATTACATCTCATGCTTTTTTGAGGACCATATGGTAAGTTATAACATTATAATGTAAGAATACACGCATAGAGGTTAGAGTAAAGGAAACACGGTGAGGGAGAATCTCAGAGAACAGTCTGCATACAAGTGAAAATGAAAAAGAAAGAAAATGAGAAGTCAGCAGTGACCAGTGGGACAAAGGAAAAGCCAGCGAAGGGTGAGAGAAGCAAATTGGTCAATGGCAGGGGAAGAAATTAAGTTCAACACCTTTCTGGCATTTAGCGCGCAGAGCATTCCTGCTCAGCCAAGACAGAAAGAAGTTAGGGGAAGCTCCTGACAAGCGAAATGAGGGAGAAGGAACAGAAATCACAGACCGATACTCCACCAGGTGCTCTCACCCGAGCCCCGCCTCCATGAACGACCAAATGGGAAGAGTTCATGGCAAGAAATTCTTGTGGTGGTTGCAGAAGTCAACAAGAAGTGGCTAAAACCAGATCAATCCGAGATGGAGGAATAAGTGACTGGAAAACGACCCCAAAGCTCATTACACCATCATTATAATCATTATAATGAAAACCAACACAAGTAGAAGGGGGACAAACGCCACGACACTTCCAGAACACACCATGTGAGAAACAAGACGCCCTTCCAACCAAAGGTGGAGACAGAATTTGGCGCCACTAATTTCAGAAACAACCCACCTTAGGAAACACAGAATTCTAAGAACCTACAGCCCACATCCACTTGGATGTGCAGTTTTGCTTCTTTCATGGACATGCCCTGGGAGACTTGCAGCCAGGGGAGCAGTGGGCAGGGCTGCTCATCCTGGACCTACACAGATCCTGTCTCCAGGAACCAGTATCCTGGGTTCTTTCTCTAAACCTAAAAAAAACCTGCTTTTGCTTTCACTCAAACTCACCCTAGAATTGTTTTCTGTTCAAGGTCAAGAACCACCTCTGATGACACTGGTATGTGTTCCACAGCTCCAAAGCCAGCCAGCCGGTGATTATCACATTACCTGAGAACAACAGGCCAGCAGCTGACATGAAGAGGCGAGGAAGTAGAGGTGCTTTCACCTGGCAGAGGTGGAGAGGCTGTCTCTGGGCCTGTGTGAGGACCAGTCCTGGGAAAGCAGTGAACCCGTCCCTTGCTGACTACCTTGCCATCGGAGCCTGGGAGTCTGTGTCATCCACCAGTGTTAGTCTATATTATTTCTCAGATGGCAGCCCAGACAAGAGATGAAGTGTCAAAGTTGTGGGTAAGGAAAATGGGTTTTCAAGGTTTAGTTGCCTGGGTAGATTCTAAAACTGTATACTTTGCATCCATTTGCTATTTCATATGTGTTTTCTGTTAATTATACTGCTCATATTTCTCTGTGTTGACTTCTTAACCGATACATCAGGTTTATCTAGGAGAGATGGACAAAGAAAACATGCCAACTTACATTAGTCTACGAAACTTATCTTTGGGAAATTTATGCAAACATTTACTGATATAAATGTTATGTCTAAGAGAATAAAGCTGTCTTGATATAATAATCACTGGTGTCAAGGCCAAAAAATACACCTTTGAAGTTTTATAGTCGGTGAAGCAAAATAGTATCATAGAGAGGGAAGATGCAAGATGTGTTCCTCATTTTAAGTAAAACTATTGTATAACCAGTTGTTTTAAGGTTGACTTGACCATATCTTAGCATTATATTCTATCAATATAATAGTAAGGTAAAGGATTTTTTTCACATATTGCCTAGGATTAAAAAGCAAATCCAAATTATAGAGTTCAAATTTCCCTTTTTATTCTGGAGGGAGGATAGGCATATTAATTGAGTGAATGCTGATACATATATTCTATTCATCAAAAAATAAATGAAGCAGCACGTTTCTACCTGAAATGGCACAGTTGTCAGTTGTGTGCTTAGTGTGTATTTCTCCCATCTCGTGTAATGTTGCCATGGATGAACAGCATGCTGATGAGTGGTCTTTTAGGTTGAGTGTTAATTTGAAAGATTTTTAAGGCTTTTTTCACTACCTACCAAAATTGCTGAGACCTGCAAAATAGGATTGGAAGTGATTTAAAAAAATGCTTATGTATGTGTATAAATGCTGGTGTTTTTTTTTTATTTATTAAAAATGACAACTGAAAAAACCCAGTGTAGTATTTTGTTAAATACAGGCCATTACCTCTCTACTCAAAATGCATTACTGTTCAGTGTATTAAACATATGGATTGCACATTAGGCACCACCTTAGACGTCATTGTAAAATGTTGTATAACATGCAGAGCAGTTTAATTGCTATAAACATGTCCAAATGTAAAATTACTTTGATAATTTCTCAATTTGATAGTGTCAGCCTTCCTTGTCTTTATAGTCCATTTATACTTTAATGAACTAATTAAGAAATTGACTAAATTGACTTGAACACACAGAAATGCAAGCCTTTGGGATATTATTATTTGCCAGTTCTACATTGTTTGTCAGGGGCATTCACTACTCACTGGATCTGACTCAACATCTGTCTTTCCCTATAAGTGCAATTATTTTTTCCTCTAATGTAGTTAGCTCCATAATGTTTTTCTTAATAGAAAAGTAATGCACACATATAATACCTCCTGAGAATACAGAAGATATGTATTGAAGGGACCAAAATTCTGCAACCTTGAAGCTGTTTGAGGGAATATTGATTTTAAGCTCTTTATTAAGAAACAGATGACTCAGAAAGAACCTTTGTTACCCCCCTCCCCCCAAAACCTTTTCCTGCCCAAGAGATTCAGACAGAGAAACCCGCTGCAGGAAGGAAACTTTAGGATGTCCCTTAGCCTAATTTGAATTAAGTATGATAAACAAGAGGGCTTCAGGCGGGCCTCTTACCTAGATCTCTCCCATGTCTCCTTGTTTCTGAGTTACCTAGCAAGAACTTCCCTGTCTATTCTTCCTCAGCTACCCGTAAATTGCCCATTCTCACTTCTGAAATCTAAGATATTGTTGCCCCCCTTTTCTCCTTTGCCCAAAAATGTCTTTTATACTCAGCGTTGCTTCACTGTCTTTGGAATTTTCATGGAGTTATCATGCCTGTGTGAATTCCCCATGCATATGTATTAAACTTTGATTTTCTCCTGTTCATCTGTCTCTGTCAGTTTGATAGTTGGCCTAGCCAGAAGAACTTAGAAGGCGGGAGGAAAAGTATTAATATTTTCTTAGTCCCCCCTAGTATAAAAATGACAAAACCATCCATCCTTTGAGCCAGAGAAAAGTTCTAATACCTTAGCACCTCTATTTTAAGGTAAATATTATGGTTCCTAGAGTCATGTCTGAGTTCAAATCCTGACTCTGTGACTTACTCCTATCTTAGCATCTTGGCAAGAGGCTTAGTTGGCTGTACTTCAGCTTCTAAATCTTTAAATGGAGATAACAATAGTCTTTCTCGTAGAGTAATGATTAAATGATCTATCAGGTATAAAGTACTTAGAAGAGCTCCTTGTACAGAGTAAGTATAATGCTGATGAATGTATCATTTTATAGTTTTCTGTGAGCTCACACATTTTTACTAAAATTGGCTGTGTATATGAACTTTTTTTCACTTAATGTAATGTGTTGGCATTTTTATTCTCTCATCTTTCTCATCATATAAATGTATATTTATATATGTGCCATCTTTTTAAAAATCTGCATAATTCGCAATGAACATCTGTATACATGTATGTTTACACATCTGTTCAAACTTTTTTTTTACAATAAATTCCTAGAAGTAAATATACTAAGTCTAAAATACATGTTGTTTTGAAGCATATGTCATCCTCTCAACAGCACAGGGATCTAATTATTTTCCTTCACTGTTACCAGCACAAAGTACTGCCATTTCACTCTCTTCTCTTTCTAGTCTAATAAATTTAAAACGTGTTGCTCAGCTTTGACATTTCTTTAATTACCTGTGCAATTAGGCATTGTTGTATATGTTTATTTTAATTTTGTCTTTTGCCTATCTTATTTATACGTATGTCTCTTCTTACTAATTCCCACAACATCATTTTATCTGAAACATTATTATTTTTTTAATATTAGGTGAAACATTCAAATGGGATAGTAATTTTCAAAGTTCTGGTGTACAACCAAGAGACTTTTTTTTAAATGATTCTTTTGTGTGTTTTTTAAATATATCTTTATTGATTTCAGAGAGAGGAAGGGAGAGGGAGAGAGAGAGAGATAGAAACGTCAATGATGAGAGAGTCATTGCTCGGCTGCCTCCTGCAGGCCCCCAACTGGGGATCAAGCCCACAACCCCGACATGTGCCCTGACCGAGGATCGAACCCCGATCACCTGGATCCCAGGTCGATGCTCAACAGCTGAGCCACACCCAGCCAAGCCCCAGAGACTTTTAATGGTCTAAATAAAACTTGGAAAGCTGAAAATGCCTAATAAGTTTAATGGCTCCAATAGTGATTCCAATGCATTTTAAACAACAAAAACCCGACACACTGGTTTTAAGGGAGCAGTTCTCATTCCTGTGGGATCCTTCCCTGTGGAACCCTCTGCTCCTGTTTCGCGCCTCTGGCTTCCGTTTCAGGGCTTCAGGCCTAGATTTGCCTTTTGGCCAATGCCTCTGTGTTGACACTGGGTTATTTCGTTTCCTGTCTGACTGAATCCTGTCTTGTCCCCATGGGTGCATCAGAGATCAGCCCATCCTCTCCTCTGACCAGGCCCCACATTCGTGGCCTGGTTGTTTGGGTAGGTAGTTAGTACTTGTTACTGTGCTCAGTAAAGTAATTTCAAGGCTGGGGAACCAGTGGTTTGACAGCCATTTTCAGCCTTCTCCATCTCACGGCGCACGTAAACGAATTACTAACATTCTGCGGCACACACAAAAATAGATTTTTTGCTGATCTGACAAAAAATAGGTATAGTTTTGATTCATTCCCACCAGACTACTATTTTGTTGGCTGTTGTCATTTTTTTATCTGACCATCTAAGGGAAAAGAGGTCAGTGCCCTGACTAAATAGTCAGGTGTTGCATGTTTTAAAAATTCTTGCTGCGCACCGGTTGCCAGTCTCTGGTTTGTGGGAATACTGCACTGGGATATTTCCTGTGGTTGAAAGCAAAATCTCTTGCTCACTAAAACATAGCGTCTCCATTTCATTCTACCTAACTACAGAGACCACTTCAACACTCGCTTGTAAGCAAACATATATAAAAATAAGCATTATCCACACTGTAAGAGGAGACATTAGAACAACACAGGCACACGCACCCCCCTTAAGTCAGGGTTGACTCCCACACCACAACAAGCCGCAAACAAATTCCTACACAAGGGGCTATACTGCTAAAATTAAATGCAGTGTAAAATTTTATAAGTTTAATAAAGTTTAACATTCCGGGGGAAAAAACTAAATTCATTTTGTTTTCATAATAATAATTTACTTTTCACGAACAGCCTTCAAGAAGCATTTCTTTGCCCTGGTTGGTGGGGCTCAGTGGGCAGGGTGTCGGCCCACACACCGCAGGGTCTCGGGTTTGATTCCTGTTCTAAGGCACGTACCCGGGTTGCAGGTTCGATCCCCAGCCTCAGTCGCACAGGCGGGAGCCACCCAATTGATGTGTCTCTCTCACTTCTATGTTTCTCCCTCTCTCTTCCTCTCTCTCTCTCTCTTTACCTCCTCCCTCCCTTCCACTCTCTCTAAAAATCAGTGGAAAAAATATCCTTGGGTGAAAATTGACAGCAACAACAAAACTAGTATTTCTTTAATTTTCCATTTAGTTATAAACTCTCATATTACTCAAAATGCCAAGTAACTGAGCTAAACAATAGTGCAATATAGGTTAAAAATGATTGAAATTTCTACAAAAATGTAGAAAAAAATATTTCGACTTTTAAGTAAAATTTCTAAGATAATAATGTTAATACATTAATCCATTATTGAAAGTTTGCTATGGCATTATTATTTACTTAAAAAAAAATTTTATTTATGGATTTCAGAGACAAGGAGAGAGAGAAACATTGATTCGTTCTTCCATTTATTCATGCACTTGTTGGTTGATTCTTGTATGTGCCCTGACCACAAATCAAACCCGCAACCTTGGGGTATCAGGACAATGCTCTAACCAACTGAGCTACCTGGCCAGGGTCTCTGGCATGATTGTTTAATAAAAGCACTTTTCGAACATTAAATCTTCAAAAGTGAGTAAGTCATTTTACTTGACATATAAGAGATCATCTGTTTCTTCTTGTCAATTTTATGAAGCCAGCATATACTGCCGTAATTTATTAGACTTAAAAATAAAAGCTCTTAACATTCTTTTATGAGTTTAGGGTCAGACAAGCAGAATAAGAAAAATGATGCCAATAATCTACAGCCTTGCTGATATCTGTAATATGTTTTATATGTTGGGGGGGAGACTAAAAAAAATTTATCACCTTCAAATACAGTCAATTTCAAGTATATTTATAAGTGAAAGCTGATATGTACAACTAATGTTTTTATATTTTAAATTAAATCTGAGTGCCTCTGGAAAATCTGCCATTTAAATTGAGAAGAACAGAACACTTACGAGTGGTCGCCAAATTAAAATACGCAAACTAGTGTTCAAGTAAGACATCTGTCTGAGACTGAGAGGGTCAACTCATTTGTTATGAGGAAAAGGTCTCCCTTGCCAGACATCAGCTTTGATTATGCTGTCAGTTCTACTGTTTCGCTGGGGTTATCATGGATTTTAGTGCTTTATTGCATAAAACAGCGTCCTTCTTATCATATGAACTTAAGCTTGAGATCACAAAAACACTCCTCAGTAGCAACATCCTTTGTCTTATCAGTGCCTAGAAACAGACCCCTCTACTTTTACAAAGATTTTCTTTCAGAAATAAAAATGACTGTATTTTCTTTCTGTAAACAAATGTGATTTAACAACACTGAAAATATGCCAGAACATTTATTTATGTATTTTTCAACCCTAACTTGAGGATATTTTTTCCATTGCTTTTCAGAGAGAGTGGAAGGGAAAAGAGAGGGAGACAGCGATGTGAGAGAGACACATCTATTGGCTGCTTCCCGCACATTCCCAACCGGAGCCGGGGATCAAGCCCGCAACCTAGGGATGTGCCGTGGACTGGAATCGAACCCGGGACCCTTCAGTCTGTGGGCAACGCTCTAACCACCAAGCCAAACCAGCGAGGGCTGTGAGAACTTTTCGATCTTGGTAATATTCCAACTTCCTCAGAGCAGAAAATATAAAACTAGGGTACAACCAGTACCCTGTATAATTTCTTCAATACTGACACTTGCTTTTCACTTTCCTTTCCTCCTCCTTTCATTCCTTCTTTTATAAATGTAAACCAAGATAGACACATTGGATAATATCAGGCTTGCTGAAAAATGATTAAGGATATGAAATTTTAAGTGCTTGCCAACTGCCTCATCTTGCAAGATCACACAAATATATATAATCTATTACAAATTTCCTGGACCATCAACGCAAGAGGGGACAGCATAGCAACAGTGAAAGTCAGTCACAAGTCAGGTTCTGATTGCTGCACACTCTATTTGATTTTACAAAAACGTTTGATATGTGTAACATCTGACAGTTAATACAAATAGCTTAGAGAAAAACTGAGTATGAGTTTTTTCAAATTAAAGAACCTTCCACAAAGAGTCTTTATTTTTGTCAAATGATAATGAACCTTACTTAGTATTGTATTTCCCAAAGTAAATTTATTTATTAATAAATAGATGCTATATATATTACAAATGGGGGGCGGTAGGGGGATAGAAGTACATCAATGGTCAACAAGCTTGGGCAATAACAGGTTCAACAATTCCAACGGATTTGGTACGATGGGACCTCTCAGAGCCTTTACCAAGCCGACGTGCACTGTGAATCTCTAACAGGGGTAGAAGGTACCCAGAAAATTCCCCAAATCAAGTTACCAACTCTTGAGGCACTTTACCACAGGATAATTATTAACATTCCCCAGAGCCTGTGTTCTGTGACACAGATTTTGAGAAATATCTTCCCATTGTTTTTCTTCCATAGAGTAAGTTGCTTTCAAAATCTGAGGTTTAAATTCACGGCAGAATATCTGGTCTTATTTTACCAGGGACTCCCATGTATGGAAGGGCGAGCAGGAAAAGCCGCAGCTTTGTTCCTACACTCAGGACCTGCTTTGAAATATTGCTTCCCTTGCTCACTGCATATTCTCTATTCCTAACGTCGACCCCCCTTTGAGCTGAGAGCAGGTATATTTGTCGCCTTGACACTCCTTTAATATCATTTGAGCACTAGGTGTACTTGAACATTTACTCAGCAGCCACCCTGAGAACCTTCCTAAACTCTAGTTTCGCGATCAACTTTGGTGGAAATACCACCGATAAAACAGGGATATCCCTACATACCCCAGAGGATTTCTGTACAGATTAGGAGAGGTGTGAAAGTGTCGAGAAGAAGGTCGTTGCGGGGGTGGGCGTTGTCTCTCATAAACTTCTCAAGGTGTGGCCACGCCTTGGACCTCACTGCTAGGATATTCAGTCTCTCAAGCTCTCCTTTGAAATGACTTGTTTAGCCTGCTGCCTTTCTCATGCCTGCAAATTCTCGTGTTCCATGTCAGGGCCGCCTGTCCATGTTCAAGTCCGTTCTGGTTTCACTTGTTTCTCAGCCCAGTCTGAGCCCCATGTCCAATTCTGTCAAAGATGTCTTTTCCAGTATTCTGGATTCCCTCACCCCTTTCTTTTTCTGCCTGTCTTGCCCTGGGACATCCCCAAACTTGAATAGAGCACCCCTTGACCTTTGGCCAGTTCTCCTGTTTATAAGGTACAGAGAAGGCTCTAGATATAACCGTGTAATGGATAAGTTCCTAGATATTTCCATTGCTTTTATGTCACTCTCAGATGTGTGTTACATATTTCACATAACTTGGAAATTACAAATTAAAGAAATTATTATTATTTATGCTCCCAAGGCACTGGCAACTTAGCATACAAGCCGGCCTTGTTAAATCTGACCTTCGTTTTGCCTGATATTCTTTGTGTTTATGAGAATAGTTTCCATTTCAAGAAAACTACCCTGAGCAACTTCTCTCCAGGTAGAGTTCGGATAGGTGAAGCTAATTATCATCAGTCACAACTGGGATGCTGGGAAACTCTGCCATTGCTGATCTCCCCTTCCACTGCCCAATGTATTCCAGCCTCTCTGCCATTTTCCATCACTTCTTAGGTTTAATTTGAAAAATCACATCCATTTACAGAAACTTGAGTATTTTTGGAGACTCTATACCTGGTATTACAGTAGATGCCACCAGGTGGCGCCATGGGACTGGCTACTTAGGTCAAAAGGTTAGAATTCCTTAGCCGTGGCTTTGGAGAAGGCGCAGATAAAGCTATTTTGTGTTCTTCCTATAAAAAATGTCATTTTAACATAGCACACATAGATTTTTATTTTTTTTCTAATTCTGACTTCCACAATATGTAATAAACAATTTTGAGAGAGAGGATATAAAGCTGAATACTCAATTTTCCCTACTTTGACAATTTTTAATCACTAGCTAACCTTAGCTGTATTTTTTTCTTCCCTTTTTTTTTTTTTTTTAAAAATATATCTTTATTGATTTCAGAGAGGAAGGGAGAGGGAGAGAGAGAGATAGAAACATCAATAATGAGAGAGTCATTGATCAGCTGCCTCCTGCAGTCCTCCAACTGGGGATCGATCCCCCAACCTGGGCATGTGCCCCGACCGCGAATCAAACCCTGATTGCCTGGATCCTAGGTCGATGCTCAACCGCTGAGCCACGGCCGGCTGGGCTTTCTTCCCTATATTGATCATCCGTTTTTAAAACCCAGGAACTTGCTACCACTTCTCACCCCTCCATGGCTGCCCACTCTACAAAAGCCACTCACCATTAAGAACAGGCTGATTGGCTTCCCCTGGATCCTAACTAGCCCTCCAGCCCTTCTTACATCTCTCCTCTCCAGATCCACCCACTTTGGTGAGTGAGAATATGTTCTCTCTCCTGTTGCTGTCTCCGCTTCTGGTGGTTCCAGCCTATTTCACTTATATTATCAAAATCATAAAGAAAAAAGAAAAGAAAGAAAAAAAGGCAAAGCTTTCAGGGAAGCTCACCATCCCCAGAAACCATCTTCCACCCAGGGTACATTCACATTGAAGAAACTCCAGCACCCATCTCTGAGAATTTTCATGGTAACGCAGAAACAGAATTATAGAAATACGAAGTTTTCAACATTCAGTAAAACATGAGTAGAAATACAAAAATAATACAGGGCAAGATTTTCCAACTTAACTTGCCTTTGAGCTCATAACAAAAAATATATAAAATATAGTACAATGTAGGAGGAAAAGTTATCTTTGCTTCTACTCCCTTCTTTAATCTTGAGATTTTTTTCAAACTACACACTGAGTTAACTTAAGCATTTTTTAAAAGAAAAATTATAGGATATTATAGTTATATTTTTAAAAAATATATAACAGCCTGGCTGGGCGTGGCTCAGCAGTTGAGCATCGACCTAGGATCCAGTAGATTGGGGTTCGATTCCCGGTCAGGGCACATGCCCGGGTTGCAGGCTCGATCCCCAGTCGGGGGCGTGCAGGGGGCAGCCGATCAATGACTCTCATCACTGATGTTTCTCTCTCTCTCCCTCTCTTTTCCTCTCTGAAATCAATAAAGATATATTAAAATAAAAATAAAAAATATAACAAAGTTATTTTTTAAAGATGTCCTTGCAAGTTTTATCCATGTATAAGGTCTAAGCACAGTCTGCCCTAGAAATGTGCTCGGCTTTCAGGCCCAGCCCCGGCCCCTGCGATCCAGGGGGGTCGCCTGTTCTGGGCGCTGCGTGCTCCCAGTTCAGCCCCGCACCAGCGCAGGCCCTTGTTTGCTGCTGGAAAGTGAGGAGCAACCCAGGCGGTGGCCAGCCTGAGGGTTCAACGTCTCACTCTTAAGCCTGAAGAGAAGGAGTGAATGAAGGAAATACTGTGAAACAGGAACTTAGAGTGAAGACTGGATTTTAGGAGAAACGCTGGAACAGATGTGCATCTGTAATGAGCTGAAATGGGGAGGGGATGCGACTGCTGACCGAGAGGACAGACAGACACCAGGACAGGGCCAGGGAGGGGGTTAAGAGAAAGACAAAGGAGATGTTAAAAGGGAGACGGAAAACCGGTTACAAAAGCAGGGGTTGGTCAATTTTCAGCTTTTAAGGAGCAGACGAAAAAGAGACAGAGAGAGATCTACTAAGTAATACTGTGAAAGCGTTAGCTCTGTTTACTCCTAGAATGTGTTTGGTGGAATCAGTGGTTCCAATGCCATCCTCAGTCAACCCCCAGAGAACTTGTTCACTGTATAAAGTACTCTACCTACCTGTGTAGTTTTGGGAATCTGCACTAAAAAAATATCATGAATGTATTCCCCAATTTTCTAAATAAATGTATTAACCATGCAATTCCATTTGAGGGGTACAATTATGGAGCTGTAGGATTATCTCCCTAAATGGATTATTTTTTTAAATGAAAGCCAATTAAGAAATCTGGTAAGCTGACAAATCATGGACTGCAGTTCAAAGGAAGGAAGGATCATTTTTAAGGGTCATATTCTCTGCTGGGCATTGTACTTGATGCTTTCCATGTTTCATTTCTTTCTCTCTATAGATGAGGAAGGTGATGTCAGAAGAGGTTAAGTGACTAAGGGCATTCAAAACGGAGGGACAGAATTGCCCAAAATGTCTTATCAGACTAATGACTTGTTTTTTCCACTGGACCACACTGCTTCTGTTGTCAAGCATAGATAGTCCTGGGTAACTCCCCTGTTCACCTCTCACTCTGTTTTCAGGTTTCGGCAGTCAGGGTGCCCTCGGGTGGTTGCACCTTTTGACATCATGTTACAGGGATGGAGTTTGGAGTCTACCTGCCTCTTCTACTAAGGCCCCCTTTCCAACAAACATTTTAAGTGTCTAATATAATTTATTATCAGCACACTAATTACAACTTTAATTCTGTTGCCCACCTTGCTTTGGGTATCCTTTGTCCCTATGTCTGTCCCTACAGGTCCAAACTGAACTATAAGGCCTGAAGGCTTAGGTCGAGTGTTGGCCATCGAGGACACTGCGTCTGGGAATAAGATCTGACCTTCTCTCCTGGCTGGGTCTTCTCAGAGTCTGGGCACTAGATGCCCCTGTTCTCTTCATTTTAAGTGTGATCCTTCCTACCTACTTTTAAGTAACAATCAAGTTTTCCTCTACTTCCACTACTCTCCCACCTCCCTTTTTGGGGCCACATATATGCTTCAAACTGCACGCTGGATTTTGCAATTGCTTTGTTTTTAATTTCCATGCCATCTTCTATTTAGATGGTTACTGTTTTAAAATATTGTCTAAATTGATACCCTCATATTCCCTCTCTGTTCTTCCAGCTAGAAAACCGCTTAAAGTTATAAAAATGTTAACTTCCTATGGTCAACATTCAAATAAGACCATTATTTTATGTATGAAGCTACTCATAGCACACTAATTTTCAATGGGACTTGAGGATGCCTAGAAAGAAAGATAAGGACAAAAATAAGCAAAGCAATATGCAAAAAAGTGTGAAAGATACAATTTGATGTTAATACCTTCCACCCGTATCAGAAGGTCTTGGATACTTTTCTGAACCATTGTTAAATTTGGTTTGGGGCATCCTGATAGGCTATTCAAAAAGAGAAACATCAATTATGGGATCTGTCTGTTTCTCACAGAGAACATATGCCCTGTGGCACTGAGGCTTGAGAGAGATGAATCCCATTGGCCTTCACAAAAAGTACACCTTGGGTTACGTGGAAAATACTCAAGTTCATTTTTATAGGAGAGTGTGGTAAGGATTTCAATAGCCTAGCTTATTATAATGTTAAATGTCTATGCAGGCTTCATTTAAACACAACCTATAGAGAATCTAGGGGGAATTGAGCAGACAATTTCTTGCAGCATTTCTTCAGTCATGTCTTTCTTCACAACTGAACTTTTGAGGAGGGCTTGGGAAGGCTTTCAATTACTACATATTTCTGGAACAGCCTGCTTTTTGTCTCAAATTGCTGTCAGTCTATAGTCTGTATATCCCTCTGCCTGGAAGGACTGGAGTTAAAGATAATTGTGAGTTATGCATGACCAGCATATCAATAATCTAGTGCAAGTAATAAAATCAACATTTGACTAATGTTCAAATTAGATGGAAGGGAATGAACTAGAGCAATAATGGTTGGCAGCAATGTTAAAATTGCCAGGGCTATGCAAACATGAGGAGCAATTCATTTTGGATTTCCTCTCTTGGAAATCCATGTTCACTGGCAGCCGAGTGTGAGCCAGCCCTGTAAGATGCAGTAATCTTAACCAGTTCATTAATTCTTTTCTTTGTTCTCACTATTTTGCAGATTCAGAATATTACTAGAAGAGTTCAATTTAGTTTAGAATCTAAGCCACCTCTCAATGTTTTGAATATTCCCTTCTGTATCCTGGCATTGAAGAGACATAATGTAAGTGAAAATTAAAAGGAAAAATTCTTATGGAATGATAAATCATGAGCAATGATTCACATCTCTTAATTGAATTGGTTAATCTTACTTTGCTAACTTTAAATTAAGAGATTAGGCATTTATTTAATAAGCCAAAGAGGATGCAGTTTTGTTAGTGTGAACTACTAACTGGTGGAAATAACAATGATTTATTCTGAAATACTTGGATTTATTGCACTGCTGATGAAAATGTCATTCTAAAATATGGCAAGTCTCATTCTGAACTGGTATTTCCTAGAATTCTTTATTCAGCTTGTATAATTTCTCTAAGAGCTCTTGAAAATTTAGAGTAAACACAGATTAATATTTTTATTTAAAAAAATAGAACAGTATATAATGGATGAAGGTTAAAAATAAACTTATGCCCAGTCCTGGCAGAGGTGTGGGGACATTTAGTGAGAGTATAAACTGGCAGCGCTCCCTAGAGGGCGACACCATAGGGGGAGAGGTACACAGACTTCCAGTCAGCAGTTCCACTTCTACCTCTTAGAATTTGTCCTGAGCAAATAACGGTACAAATTAACAAAGGTGTTTGTACAAATTTCTTTATTAGAACACTGTGTCTAATGAAGAAAAATTAAAAACAACCAAAATACTTAATAATAGGGACTAGTTAAAAAATATCAACAAATCAATGCAATGGATTTTTATAAAGCCACTAAGAACATTAGATTTTATTTACTATAGTGCACATACAAATATGTTCACAATCTACTGTTATTGAAAAGAGCAGTTTCTATCTCTCTCTCTCTCCCTCTCCCTTCCTCTCTCTAAAATCAATAAGGATATATTTAAAAAACAAACAAAAAAAACCAGGGGGTAATGAACCAAATAAGTGAACTAATGCTGAGTAAGCTTCTCCCCAAAACGTTAGCAATGATGATGATGATAAAAACACACACACATTTACATATTTATACATATAGAGAAAAATCCAGATGTAAATTATCAGCATTATTCAAAGTACTGGTAGTAAACGCATTTATTATTATTTATTTGTATTTTCTATTTTTCTCAAAATGGCAAACATATATTTTTAAAGTGAGTTAATAAAGGTATGTAATAAAACATGAATCTTTCTAAAATAGATTTTGAAATAATTCCAGTAAGTTTGGTTTGTAAGCACATATTTTAAATTAAAAGACCTTATGGTGACTTGTAAAGAATAGACTCTACAAGAGGAAAAAATCACCTGTGCAGCTTGTGTCCTTCCCTAAGGAACTGTCATAAAACTTAGAGCTCCTTTTCTTCCCACGTCATTACAACCCTCGAAGTTCATCAGCTTTTTAGAATTACAGATACAATTATAAATGACACAAAAGACACACAAGCCTTCCCTACTCTTGAGTTTTAAGCTATCATACACAATAAGCCATCATAAAGGAATTATCTTTCTGAACATACATTTTCATTTACATAATTTTAAAGAACTGTTTTCATTTACCAGCGTTTCAACTGTAATAATGAAAAGGCAATGTTTCCTTTTCATTTTAGGAAACCCTCATAGCTTTTGATTTATATTTTCTGTGGCATAGAGTCTATAATGCAATACAACGGTTTGTATAATTTCTTTTATCTTGCATGAGATCGTAACCTCATGAGTGCTCGCAATCGGGTTTAATTCATCTTCGTTTTATTTCCAGTTCCAAGTGACACTATGCCTGGTAGGGAGTTCAGTAAATACTACATCTGCAGTTGCCTATTTATTAATTTGAAAATTATAATCACTAAATCATACCTAATGTAAGTGTCCTCCTCTCAAAGTTTTGTGTTGTTTTTGTTTGTTTTTGTGTCATTTCCTATCCCTTCCTCCATTTTTCTCTCTCCCTTTCTGTCTCTTCTATCTCAGAAAAATGCTCCTTTCTGGGGCAAAACTCTATGCATGCACCTGGAATTTAATTCATTATCATTTCTTCTAGAGCCTTATGTAACAATAATTCCCTCCTCTTTTTCTTTCTCCTTTCTTAACTTGAAAATGTTGGTAATACACGAAGTTAATTTTGTGAAAAACGATCCTCTCGTTCAGCACATACCCACGATTCTTGTTGCGCAGGTATAGGGGTTATTATATAATTAAAGTAGAACTATTCTGAAGACAACACCATCATTTTGGGTGATAGGAAATACAATTCCTTTCGGAAAATAAATGTATAAGATATTCCAGCGAGTGAAAATAGTTGGTCTCTGACTTGATCATAGAGGTGATTTGGGAGAAAGCTGGAATGGTACATGGATTGGAATGGATTGAAATGAGGTGCTCTGCTTTGGACAGGATAGGAGTAAGATAAACAAACATTATTTGCAGTCGTTAGGCTCTGTAAAGTCACCAGGAATGCTAACGTGGTGAATACTGAAGAATCGCTCCTAGAGGGAATACAGGGTTAGGTTCCGCCAGCTTCCGTCACAATATTTTCATCCACCAATTAATACATAAACATTGTGTTTTTATTTTAAAATATCTTAGTTAATATATATTGTTAATTTACTCACATAGGATATATAGCCAATAGCACTGTAATTCATGCCTGAATGAAGCTTATCTAATACACATATTTTCTCCACTTAGCAAATCTCAGCTATTTTGCACATAGGAACACAGACAGCATTTCAGGACCACCCTTGGGGGCTATTTAAACAGTGAAAACACCAAAAAAAATAATTAAAAACTCACAAAAATTCAAAACCAAGTAGCACTAAGTAGACCATGAAAAGAACACTTGCTTATAAATATGAAACTTAAACAAGAAGACACAGCTTCCCCTGCTGGGAAAGTGTGTGTGGGGCAACTCATATTTGAACTGCTCTGTGCACGTCTGTAATTACCATGAAAGCATCAATGTTGGGGTTACCAATAAATTTTGGCAAGGAGCAAATTTGTAAATACCAAATGAAGATGAAATGTGTGTGTCTGCATTTTATCTATACAATTTTTTCAGTAACAGAATAGTTTATAACAGATTCTGTTGTGCTAAAAACCATGTTCTAGTGATGGTTATAACTCAAGTTAGTGTTTAAAAATGCAGTCTTTAAACTACATGTAGGTATACATTAGCCTTTATTGTATATCGTCATGCATCATGGCAATCATTTTTCTTACATAAGGTCGGTCATAGAGTGCTATTAGCCTTTTTATTTCATAAGAAATTAAAATAATCACACTGTAAAATATGCTAACATTCTTTCCTTTCTATTATCTTAAAAAGCAAAATTGGGAGACCTCCAGTCGAGATGGCCATATAAACAAGGTACTCACCTCCTCACAACCACATCAAATTTACAACTAAACTGCAGAAAAATCATCATTCAGAACCACCTGAAATCTGGCTGAATGGAAGTCCTACAACTAGGAAATTAAAGAAGACGCCACATCAGACTGGTAGGAGGGGTAGAGGCTTGGAATGGGCTGGTCCCACACCCATGTTTGGGGGATAAAAATCGGGAGGGATATCTCAGCTGCAGAGTCCTCCCTGAGGAGCGAGGGGTCCCAGCCCCACACCAGTTCCTCAAACCCAGGGATCTAGTGCCAGGAGGAGAAGTTCCCATAATTTCTGGCTGTAAAAACCAGCAGGTATTATGGCTGAGTAAGATGAAGGACTGCTGGAGTCCCAGACATTCCTCTTAAAGGACCAGCACACAGACTTACTTGGACTCACTCCCTCTGATCTCCAGTTCTGGGGCAGTAGTTTGCAAGGCACCAGAGACATATGGGGAGGAACAGAAATGTCCAGCATCAGGGAGAGCGCTGGAGGCGGGGAAGCTTTCTCCCAGACAGAAGTGCTGGCAAAGGCCACTGTCTTTTTGATGAACCCTCCCCCCATAGAGCTGGCAGAGAGATGCCATATCTGAGACTCTATCAACCTGTTTACCCAACCTCTGGTGATTCCCTGAGGCCCTGCCCCAACCAACTTTGGGCCCACCCAAGTGTTTCCAGTGGCTTTTCCATAGGAATGACCTGTCTTGGCTCATGCTGCAGGCTTTCCTAAAAATCTCTCAAACAAGCAAATAGCATCTAGCCTCAGTGTGCCTGTACCTTTTGCTAAATGGCCCCAGGTCTGGCACTAGTAGCAGCCAGCCTTGTTTTGCAGCTTGGCCTCTCCTGAGCACCTCCAAGCCCAGCACAAGTAGCAGCCATCTGCAGATCACTTTGTAGCTCAAGCCAGTAGATCCAGACAGAAAGCAAGTGGCAGCTGACCTTGGCCTGCACCTCCTGGGAGGTCCCAGAGCCAGTGCACCTGGTGGACAGCTTCAGACCATGTTGAAACACCACCCAACCACCTCCACAAGCAACACACTCAAGGAGCAGACTCAGAAGGTACCAAAGCCCCACTGAAATAAGCCCTGCTCTGTATGGTGGGCCCCTGCACAGTTGAGCCTCCACAGTAGTGAGAGATTAGTGGTCACTGGTTCCAGCCAGTCCTTGCAGCTGATTGGTGTGGGGGTAAATCCCTTCTATTGATGTGCCAACAGCAACCAAGGCTCAACTACAAGAGGAAGATGTACATGGCCCACACGCAGGACACATGTCGAGTGCCCAGCTTGGGTGATTGGAGAGGCTGTGCCAGTGGACCCTACAGAACTCCTACTATATTAGGCTACTCTAGGAAGCCTGGGAGACATAGCAGCTCTACTTAAGACATAGAAACAAACACAAGGACGCTGCCAAAATGAGAAGACAAAGAAACATGTCCCAAATGAAAGAACAGAACAAACTCTAGATAAAGAACTAAACAAAATGGAGACAAGCAATCTACTATATGCAGAGTTTAAAACACTGGTTATAAGGATGCATACTGAACTTAGAACTTCAACAGCATAAAAAAGAACCAGTCAGAAATGAAGGCTACACTAAATGAAATAAAGAATAATTTATAGGGAATCAACAGTAGAATAGAGAGACCAAGAATCAAATCAGCAATTTGGAATATAAGGAAGCAAAAAACACTCAATCAGAATAGCAAAAAGAAAAAAGAATTCAAAACAATGAGGACAGTGTAAGGAGCCTCTTGGACAACTTTAAGCATACCATTTGCATTATGGGAGTGTCGGAAGGAGAAGAGAGAGAGTAAAAAATTAAAAACCTATTTGAAAAAATAATGATAGAAAACTTCCCTAACTAAGTGGAGGATATAGACATACAAGTCCAAGAGTGCAGAGAGTTCCAAAGAAGATGAACCCAAAGAGGTCCACACCAATTCACATCATAATTAAAATGCCAAAGGTTAAAGACAAAGAGAAAATCTTAAAAGTAGCAAGAGAAAAGTAGTTAGTTACCTACAAGGGCACTCCCATAAGACTGTCAGCTGATTTGTGAACAGAAACTTTGTAGGCCAGAAGGGAGTGGCAAGAAATATTCAAAATGATGAAAAACAAGGACCAATAATCAAGATTACTCTATCCAGCAAAGCTATCATTTAGAACAGAAGGAAAGATAAAGAGCTTCCCAGACAAGAAAAAGATAGAGTTCGTCATCACCAAACTAGTATTATGTGAAATGTTAAAGGGTCTTCTTTAAGAAAAAGAAATAAAGATTAAAAAATATAAACAATAAAATGGAAACAAATACATATCTATTGATAATTACATCTAAAAAAATAAATAAACAAACAAGCAGAACAGAAAAAGACTCATAGATACAGAGAACATTTTGACAGTTGCCAGAGGGGAGACTGGTTGTGGGGATGAGTGAAAAAGGTGAAGGAATTAAGAAGTACAGATTGATTGTTACAGAATAGTTATGGTGATGTAAAGTACAGCATAGGGAATATAATCAACTGTATTCTAATAAGTATATATGGTGTTAGATGAGTGCAAGATTTAACGGGACGATCACTCAGTATGCTATGTAAAGTCAAATCACTGGGGTGAACACCTGAAACTCATATAATAATATATGTCAACTGAAATTGAAAAGTAATGAAATGATTTTTTAAAAAGAGAGTGTAATGGGCTTTGTCCCAACACAAAATATTCTGGGCATATTCAAGTAATATCATTCTAGTTTGAAATTCACACAAAGAGTTGGGTTTGCCCGATGTTATGTTGTAAATAAAAAACCAAAACTGTCCTCATGAGAAAGCAGATTCATTATTATTTTAGGGAATGACCTGAAATGTGGTAAGGGTGAAGGCTGTAGGGTTAAATATCCTGACTTTACCACTTAGTAGTCTTGTGGTTTTTTTCTGGGCAAGCTACTTAAACTTGCTGTACACAGTCATCTTGATATTTAAAATAGGAGTAATAATAGTCAATGTATTTAGAGTTCTTAGAAAGTGTCTGGCACATAGTCCCAACCCAAAAGAGGCTATAAATTTATTTTATTATTATTATTGATAACAATCTTATGTTAAGAAAGTAGAATGTTATCTAGAGCCTTTTAATCAGCTCACATGAAACATTAGAATAACAGCTTTTTTTAAAGTTAAAATATCCAAATCAATGACAATATTTGATTTATATGAATATGAACAAGTTCCTTATTTGAAATTTAGCTATCTTTTGTTCCTAATTCTTCAATACGTTCTCCTCACCCCGAGATCTCAGCACCTTTTTCTCACCCCTCTACTCTCCTTAATTACACTTAGTCCATTCTCTTGTGATCCGAAATGTGAAAGTTAATTTCTGTTCCTTTTAAGTAGAAGACTCTATCACCTTGACCCTGTGCAGTCTCTCTAAGTCAGTCTCACCGACTAGAGTGAATGATGTTCTTGTCTAAGCCCCACCCCAATCTCCCTGCAGGCAGGGAAGTCCATGCCCAGGGAAGAACTTGGCTTTCAAATCATTCACCCCCCATTCTGTGAAGTGCCTCAGACGGCCCTCTTACCAAAGATCTCTGTTTCCTATCCCTCAGATGGCTGTGGAGTCCCTCATGTGCCGCAGGACAATCATTCGAATGAAGTACACTTATGAGCTTCCATTCTCTAGAGGCCCATTGATCCACGTGATTCCCATATCGGCACAAATGACACGTCCCTGCCCGAATGCAGCAGATGGAGATGGAAATTATATACTCTGGCAACACTGATTTTATTACAGCTAAATCATTTGCATTTTGAAAGTTGGGCGCTCTTACAAAAACTAAAGGGAAAGAGAGAGAGTCCTGGCTGTTAGTTAGGTGCAGGTGCCAGCGGCGAGGAAGGTAGTTGTGTGGCCTGGTGCCAGTCGCGGGCCCTGCCGGTTCTCAGTCTTCCTTTCCGCGGCATTTGTAAGACATCGATGCCCCGTGAGCTCAGGTCGTACTAGGACTGTAAATACAGCGATAATCTCTTACATTTTATAACCTCTACATTCTTTTCTGCCTCCATCATAATCACCATCCTTTCTTCAGGTGAAAATGGCAAAATCTAACCCAGAAGCAGTGATGTTAGCAGTTTTCGGGAGTCGCACGTGTGTTTAAAAATTTTACATTTAAATCGATGACAGATCAATCCTGCTCTCAGTCTTGGTGGGCTGCTTCTACAACAGAATCTGTAAAGGGGCGCTGTGTAATCGCATTGGAAGATACTCGAAAACAAAACAGTGTGTTTACCTCAGCTTTCTGTGATTTGTGTGATCTGCGCACAGCTTTTCAATGAGCCGGTTTGTCTCCTTGTCTATACATAGGCTGTGCTAGAGCCATTTCAAGTTCAAAATTACTGCAAAAAAGTAATTGATCCTCTATTTCAATATCCCTGCTGTTTCATGAGCTCTCTTACAATTCCGAGGAATATATTTTTCACTGATGTCGAAAAACATAATAAGGTCGCAGCAGGGAAGCTTTAGCTTCATTAAGGAGCGTTGTTATAAAAATAAAATGATCGAGGGCAAATTGTTTTTGTCCTTGTGGTACTGTTTCTGCAGAGTCGCATTCATCTGAGCCCTTGAAGCTTCCCTGGATTTGTGTCTTCCTATCTGTCACTCCGCTATGGTGGCCCCTCGTGGTGGAAGGAGGTGCCAATCGCTCACCTTCCAGGGGACTCTGCCCCTCCGTTGAATGAGAAGGAAATACGCCTCTCTGGAAATAAGGGCTGCAGGCCTGTCAATGACAAAATTTATTTCTGCTTTTAAAATACCACGGAGAATGCTGGTGTCCAGCAAATGTAGATGCCGGCATTATTTAAAAAGTGACTGAGCAGAGAAATGAATTGAGATTTTGACCCACTCAGGCTCCCATCTGTCACGGGAGCCTATCGTAGGGGACCGGCGGGGAAGGATTTAAGACAGAGGATCAGTGATTGCTCTATTAATCTAGTTTAACTGATACTAAAATCTGACAGAGCACATTACAAGTTGCAGGCAGGAAGGCTTAGCGATTCATTACTGCGTTCAAGGCTCTCCCTCGCTTTCTTTTTGCCTTTAGCTCCTGGCAAAGGACAGCTTTCTACAGTTCAATTTCTCAGTTTATTTTTTGACTGCTTTTAATTAAATTTGATGGCCCGCTTCGGCACCACTGAAGTTATTGGAGTTGAAAAGCATTTGCTGTTGTGATGACAGCTCCCTTGATGTCTGTTCATTATTAACTGCTTTTCAGAAGTGCTGCTCTCAACTCGCATTTTATAAATATTTAAATAACTGAATTTCTATAACAAATATCTGTGCACAGGAGATAGGGATTCTATTGCCTATTTAATAGGTTATACACAGCAAAATAAAATTCCTTTTTTTGTAAAGTTTTTATTATTATAATATCATTAATTGGGATGTGTCCTTAAATTCTCACACAAATTTAAGTTCTCACACGAATAGCAATGTCTCAAAGTAATGGTCAGTAACTTAAGTAGAGTCTATGAGACGTCATGCATATACTCCTAAAGTAAAATATCTTAGAAAACAGAATGAGCATTTTTCATGTAACTAAATAAAGCCCTGAAATTAATCTGAGTGCTTTAAAAGTTTTCTTTCTTGCCTGGCCAGAGTGGCTCAGTAGTTGAGCATCGACCTAGGATCCAGAGGTCTGGGTTCGATTCCCGGTCAGGGCACATGCCTGGGTTTGGGGCTTGATCCCCAGTCGGGGGCGTGCAGGAGGCAGCCGATCAATGACTCTCTCATCATTGATGTTTCTATCTCTCTCTCCCTCTCCCTTCCTCTCTCTGAAATCAATAAAGACATATTTTTTAAAAAAAATTTAAAAAATAAGTTATTCTTTCTTGTTCTTAAAATGAAATTAAGGAGTATGCTGAAAGAGAATTTACTAATTATACAAAGATATTATTGTTCAGGAGAAGAAATTGGCAGGGGAATGAGAATAAAATTAAAAGCCTTAATATATATTTTAAAATCAACAACAACAAATGATTTGGCCACAGGTATTAACCTCTTCTCTTTCCCCAAATCTCAGGCAAATGACAGCAAAATAATTTAAAAACTAATCAACTTAGAGTTTAGAATTAAAGTGGAGATGCTAGTGGAAGAGAGATGACAATAATAGCAAGGTTGACAAGCAGCCAATTAGACTTTGGCCAGAGCTATTCCTTGAAGTTGACATACTTCATCAAGGAGCCCGTAACTGCCTCCCCTTGCCGGGTTTCCAGAACACCAGCAGGCAACTAACTTACCCCAGCTCCTACTCTAAAACCCCACTCTGGGAACAAAAGATCAGTCATCTGGGCAAAACTGCAACTTGACCGAGACCTTTAGCTAAGACCTACAATAACAACCTGAGGTAAAATATATAGAAAATTAAAGCACAACAACAACAACACTGGAATCAATACTGGAATAAGAAAACAATATGTGCTATGATTATAAAACGAAAATAGAATGCTGTAATAAAAAACAAAAATGTTACTTGAAATTAAGTACATGATAAATAAAATTTAAAACCCAACAGAACATCAGATGAACTAGAAGGGAGCAGAATATACCCAGCCCCCAAATATGTCACTTTGGCATACTGATTGTTTTGAATTAAAAGTACTTGAGAGACAGCTATCGCAAGAACACTCTGACCCCCCTCTGTCCCCCTTAAAGCAGGAGATGAATCTCCCATGTGAAGGTACACTCCCTATGCCAATATTGAGTAGCGATGCCCCCGACCCTAGAAAAAATCCTTAAAAGCATTGTACTTGTGATGTCGCTGGGTCCAACACAATGTGAAGTCTACAGATCACTGGAGGAAGAACATAAAATAAAGAACAAACTCCTTGGGCTAATACTCAAGGCCACCAAAATGAATCTCCACCCTTTTCAGTACTACTATGCCATCCCCAGCCGTATATCATTTCTGTTTACTTGATATCAAATTCAACTTCCTTCAAGAAGCCTTCTCTGTTGCTTTAACACAAGTGAAAAGTTGTCTGTCTTCCAGAAAACAATTGGCTCTTGATCTCTCATCTTTTGGTATTTAACACTAAGTTATCTGAATAAATATGATATATATCTGCATAAAATAATATGTGAGTACTACTTAATAGTACTATTTAATATGTCATCTGTGTATATATCGCATATCTCCTCTTACAGACAATAATTACTTAAAGGTAGAAATACTTTATTAATATCTATAATCATGACAGGTCTAGGGAGACACAATGTATGTAGTGAATACTTAACATTTTCTGAGTGATTGCAACTTTTAGTTATTGACTACCACCATTTTGAAAATCAGTCTTTTTTTTTTTTTAAGCTCTGGTCTATTTTCATATCACTTGAATTTTCTTGAGAAATATAAATAAAGGACACAGGGGGGAAAAAAATCAGTTGAGAGTTTGGGTTGGAGATGATCTAAGTCTGCCAGGTTTCACTTTGCATTATTTGGAACTCAAGTGGTTTCAGTGTGACCAACATGAAATACATTTTGATTTATTCAAGGCTTATCATTTTGAATGACTATTGAATACTGATTTGTATGAACAAATTCTCACCTTCTGATAATTTCCAATATTCTGTTACAGTTTGCAAAATATCCTCACTGTAGTCCTTCAAGTAAATGTAAACTCAGTTGTTAAAATTCAATATTACTAGAGTTGTTGGCGATCTTAAATAATTTTTGTTGCATGATAGCTGCAGCTTAAATTCCAGGTCACGAAGTGTTATTAATATTATAATGTTTGAAATAGTTTCCAGGCCAATGACTCAATGTTATCTTAATATTCGGTCTTAATTTTCATAACACATTTATTTTGTGAGTGGACTTCACGAAAGGAAGTTGCCTTGTGTTGCCAACCTCATCATCTTGGGATTTTTGTCCAGAGCTGAGTTCCCGCTGTGCTCAAAGGGCAGAGAACGCCTCCTGAGCCACCGAACCATGCTGCTCGGGCAGGCAAGCCACATACATGAAAGGAGAAGGGAGCCCGGCCAGGCGTGGCTCGGCAGTTGAGCGTCGACCTGGGACCCAGGCGATCGGGGTTCGATTCCCGGTCAGGGCACATGCCCGGTTGCGGGCTCGATCA